>NW_023995420.1:57500-115930 GCF_015586225.1 Lucilia sericata | reverse complement strand
TTTATATAGAGAAAATAAGGTTCTGATGTTCCCACCGATTAAATCTTCGATCATTTTATGAAACTATTTCTTACAATATTCGTCCCGAGGTCAATATTTAGTGGGTAAAAATTTTAAAAATTTATTTTTTTTTAGGTTTTTCCATTTTTTCATGTTTGTGTTGTGATAAATTACTTATTAATACTCAGTACTGTGATCTGAATATACCTTAAATTAACAAGATACTTTTTGTTACTACTATCTTGGAGCTGTCTAATATACATACCGCTACATGCATGTATGCACAGGCAGGCATACATATGTATGTAATTACTCTTACCCAGTGTATCATCTTCAGTATAAAACCACAAACAAACCATTTCATATTGTTCGTTGTGGCTAAAAGAACGAGAGCGAACAATTGAGAGTAGTGGAAGACAGGAGAATGGAATGAGTATCTACCTCAATGATTGCATCAAATGTCTGCCACAAATTGAAGTATGATGATTAAAACGGGCGTAATTCATTTTAATAACATTCTAAACATTCAGCGTTTTGTAAACTTTTTGATCAAAGATCACATTGATATATTTTATTATTATTTTTTATTCAAATACATAAACGTTTTCAAATATATATAATATATATATATATATATATATTATGATCCTTTCTTTTTATAATTTTCAAAATTAGTTAATCAAGATTTTAATGTAAAAAATTACCTGAAGATTTATCATTAAAAGTTATTATATAATCTGTAAATGGACTCAAAAATACTATTTTAGAAAATTAGCGAATAAGAAGTCTCCCGGCAATACATCATATAGAAGAGTAACAAAATATGTTCATAATTCGACAAAATGCTGACTGGGTGTGTATCTACAAAAGTTTGCATATTTGTGTGTGTACATTAGATGAATATATGTATACATATGTATATGGGGTATTTCATATCAATTGACCCAGCTTTTGAAACCGATCTCATACACATTTGGAAAACCCTTGGAATACTCTATTTAATATATAGGCAATAGTTTGAACCGATTTTGCGCACTTTTTTCTATCAACTAGACAATTTTTGAAAAAAAAGGGCTTATAAATTAAACAAATGTATGATTTTGTCATAAAAAGCCATAAATACTTTTTTTTAATCAAATAGTAAAATAGGTAAAAAAAATTAAAAAAATGAAAAGTTGTGTCTAAACTATTATCCAATGGGACTAACCTTGGTGCAAATTTCTTCCTGATCGGAAGTCAGCGGTTGTCAAAGATGGTTGACTTGACATAAAATTTCCCATATGTAAATATCAATGTATGCTTATATTAAACGTTTTTTATAACATTTAGTTATTTTAATAATAGAAACAGGTTTATTGACTGATTTTCATTTATCTAATGTTTTTCTCTGTATTATTTTAAATTCTTCATCATGTAATTGTTAATACTATAAGAAAATACATACTACATACATAAGCAAAAGGAAATCAACCAAATTCACCAAAATATTTATTATTATCCTAAGCAGTTTGGTATTGAAAATCAGCAAAATCGGTTCACAACGTAAAAAGTTATGAGTAAAAATTTCAGACTACCTCGAAAAAAATTAGGTTTTTTTCATAATTCTTTTGAAGTTTTTTCAGAAACTACAAAAGATATTTCGATGAATTTTGTCACACATCATTTTTTAGGGCAGTGATCAATTATGTTCAAAATCTTTACAATCGATCTAATATTTCCCATAGCCCCCATACAAAGGTATATATTTCCGGAAATTAGTTTTTCGTTAATAACTCCCACAAATATATCGCTATCAACACAAAATTTTGTACATGCAAATATAATATGAGCAGAAATCATACTATCAACGTAGAGCTCAGTCGGTCCACAATTGGTCATAGCTCCCATATAAGGTCCCCTTCCGAAAATCACCTAAGCGCACATATTTCATTGATGAATAAAGTTATTGTGATAAAATTCGAGTTAAATATGTTTTGTGTACATAAAAATCATTGCACCAAATTTTTACGGATCGGTCCATTATTGGTCATAGCTCCCATATAAGGCCCATTTCCGAAAATCACTTATAAACACATATTTCATTGTCAAATAAAGCTATCGTGATAAAATTCGGCATAATATGTCTTGTCTTTATGTGAGTCACTCTACGAAATTTTTTCCGGATAGGCCCATTTGTAAACAGTAAAGAAGTATTTATCTAACTCCCTTGACAATTTTTTCTAGGACCAATAGGCGAAAAGTTACACTCATTTGAAAAAAACCCTGTATGACTAAAATATCCAACTTTGATCCCCTCTAACTTCGGCAGTACTTGACCGATAAAGTTCTTGACCTATGTGTCTGAGCAGTACCTATGTCACAAGAACTATATATTTGTTGTCAAAAACTAAAGTTCTAAAAAATTTACTTAAATACGATAAAAGAAAATTAGTGTTAATAAATAAATTTCACAATGAAAAAGTTTCCGTTTCACATTAGTATATTGTAAATTTTATTAGATTTAAATGTCTATGTCGATTAATTACATATAAAAAGATTACTTTATAGTCCATTTTTGATATAAGCACTTTTCACATATATGCCATCTACCCGTGGCTATGGATATTGTCACACACGAAATTTTTTTTTGTAAAAAATTGTTTTTAAAGTCGACAAAAAAAATGTTAACTAGTAACGATCCAAATGAAGAAATTTTTGTTAAAGAAGATTAAAGAAATTTTAAACGCAGTAGATATTTTGCGATATTTTTGCTTAGAGCAAAGACATAAATTCAAATTTTTTATTTGAAAAAAAAAAAAAAAAAAAAAGAAGATACAACTGCAACCAACATTCTCAAACTAAAACAGACTAAAATTATAAGCACATTGTGGCATATACGAAAAATTTTGTTTATAATCACTTTAGCGATATAGTCCTCAATTTGTGTGCAATTAAGGGTTGTGACTATAAGCGAAAAGTACTGTATTTTTTGGTGCATATATTCCAAATTTTAGTGCATATTTTCACATTTTATAGTACATGTTATATATTTTTAATTTTTTTGTGCATGAAAATCCTTGCCTTGATGATAACAATTGAATGGATAAACTTGTTTTACTGTATAAAGCAATTTATCATGGGAACAACAAGACGTATACGTTATTTCTTCATACAAAATTAAAAAATATAACGTATACGCTTAGTATGATATTGCTTTTTCACGATCTCTTTCGGTGTTAGTGAAGTATTTATTCCACATGATAAGACTAAAAAATTCTTTTATAAGTGATTTTGGCCATTGGACAATACATTTGGAAGTCTGTCCTTCTTATGTACTATCATTACGCTTAATAAAACAGGCCGACAAAATTTGAAAAAAGCTCAAAACCAAGTTATATTTATACCCTACACCACTTTAATGGGAAGGGTATATTGGATTTGTGCTGATGTTTGTAACATACAAAAATATTCGTCCTAGTCCCACCTTAAAGTATACCAATCGGCTTAGAATCGTTTTCTGAGTCGATTAAGCTATGTCCGTCTGTCTGGCTGGCTGGCTGTACATGTAAACCTTATGCGCAAGGTACAGGTCGCAATTGGATGAAATTTGGCACGCACGTTTTACTTGACCCAAGGACGAAGCCTATTGAAAATGGTTAAAATCGGTCCATTATTTCACCTAGCCCCCCTAGAACAGAACCCCATGAAAAGGGCTTCTGAGCTCATAATTATGTTAAATATACAGATATATCGATAAAATACGCCACAACTAAGTTTTATAGAAGTCTTGATGAGTCTGCCAAATTTCATAAAGATCGGACCTCATTTGACCCTAGCTCCCATACAAAGTCCCCTTCAGAAAATTACTTGAATGTCCCAAATTAACTTATAAACACAAATATCGCGATGAAATTCAGCACAATAAAATATTATGTAAATATAAATATATTCACAAAATGTTATCGGGCTTGGTCCATATTTGCCCCTAGCCCCCATATAAAGCCTCTTTCAGAAAATTAGTTTTTCATCCATAAATTGCTTAAATGTATCGGAACAAGGGAATATTGAAGATAAATGCTTTATTATGAAAAATAAATCATAGCTGGTGTAGGGTATCATATGGTCGGCCACGCCCGACTACTCTTTCTTACTTGTTTTATAAAGGATTGAGCAGCGCTGAATACGAATCTGACCTCACATTTTCTCCATCACATCTGGAATTTGACCTAGCACAGCAACCAGTAAACGTTTTTATGGCAAATTAGCAAGGAACGACAAGAGCAAATATTTATTACTTTTAAAATAATAAAGTCAAAAATCTTCCTTATCTAATTGTATGTATTTCTTCCAGCTATTATGATAATTTTTAACTACAATACAATTCATAAAATTTATATTATTTTAGTCCCATTGTTTTTTATTTAACAAACTAAATTACAATATATATTTTATTAAACTGTCTTAAATCGTTTAACCTCAAATGTATTTATTTTAATAATCACTTATTATAACATATGATTATTTTTATTTCCTTCATACATATCTCACAAAATGTTTTCCAAAGCTTTATAAAGCACAAAAAAAATATCATTATGAATATTTTATTACCATGTAAAATCCTTCCATAATAACAAATAACATAAAGAAAACGAGAGGCAGGCAGTCGCAAACAAACATACATACATTACATATTTCAACAAAATATTACGAATACTAAGCGGCTGAAAAATTTCTCATATGAATTTGATTGGATTTTTATTCATTTTCTTAACATTTTATTTTGGCAACACATGTCGATGAGGATATTAGTATTTTATTTGGCCATACAGATCAATGTAACGCAATTATGGGTGGGTGTGGGGAAATGTAGTTGAAAAGTGGCAAAAAGGAAATCATTATTGTATTTAAGGGGTTTATTAAAAATTATTATGGATGTAAGTAGTTTAAGCTATTTTAAAATCGATAAGATATTATAGTTTTGTCATAAAAAAAATTGGTTAAACATTTGCGAAATATATTATAAAATATGTTTTTTCTATGTTATATGACTTTATTGGTGTTTGATATTTTTGCTATTTTCATTTATGTATGTGTTTGAGCTTTTCCATTAGAAAAACTAATCATATTCAACATCTGCTGTTGCTGCTACTGATGTGATTTCAAATTGATGCTAAGAAATTTTATTGACACACTGTATATTTTGGGTTGTAATGTCATCAAAATAAATAATCTAAATATATACACAAACATATATACATGAAGTTATATTCTTTATTGTAATATATGTAAGTAATCATCTAGATGTTATTATAGAGATTATTTCAAAAGGTGAACGTAATTTTATAAAAATATTAGAAAAAAAGATAGATAAATGTTTCAAACATTGTCCGTAGACAGGCAAAAGTCTGTTCAAAGGGATGGAGCTGAAATTTTCCACAAAAATTTTAGATACTTGCCTGGGAAATATCGGTTTTTTATTTTACTTTGCCCCCATTCAATATAGTCTAAACATTACACCACCACTTCCTAGATATTTAGATGTAATTTCAAAGAAAGCCTGACAATGGCAAATAAAGTGTTTCCGCTTTTCACTGTCCCCTCCACTGGCTCAACATTTGTCGGAAAACTTTCGCAAAATTCCACGTACAATCTTACTAATCTCGGACTTATATCCGCCGTTTTATTATTCATATTGGCTGAATGTGATTCTTTCGCCAGTGATTTCAATTTTGTCCTCGTTACTGCGAACGATTTTGCCCTCATCAGTTTAACTTCCTCGAAAAGAAATTTAAATTTTTTTAACAAATGTCATGAGGATCAGTCCATAATTGACCCACATGTAACATATCTTACAAAAAATCATCTTATTATCAAAAAACCGTTCAAAAATTATAGAACTGAGATCAAATTTTAAATATTTGATTGATTTAATATCTTCTAAAATGTCATTCTTTCAAATTTTTGTAATTTAAAAAGTTTTAACACCCCGTATTACAATACCCTATAATATATGTAGTATTTGTATATTTATACATTTTACATTGTATATTAAGTCATCAATGTCAGCTGCTGTGGTTTTGTATTCCATTGTATTTGTTATGCATGTCTTGTAGTTACTAAAAATAAGAGAAACCAAAAATGAAAATATAAAAAAATGTTTCAAATATTGTAATTTAATGTTTTTTGATGTTTATAACTAAATTGCACATATTTTGTTATTATTAAGAAGAATATGTTTTTCTTCTTTATAAAATGATGTTGACTTCAATCAAACTTTATTGAGTTCATTTTTTTTTTTTTTGATTAGTTAAACTAAATTGTATGTGGAATGAATAGTCTATTAGAAGAGGATGTGGTCTTGTTAATATATTATTATCGTTATAACGACGAATTTAAGATAAAACATTCTAAGTCGTAAAAGTGAGTTTTGAGTATCAAGCTCTTATACCCTGCAAAAATTGAGACTACTCCGCAAAGGACTAGGACTGGTCCAAAACTAATCCAAATATATGAAAAAACATACTCCATTTAACATTGTAATGTCCTAGGGAAAGACCACGTAATCCATCAATGCATTACAGCGGAGTAATCCCAAAACTAGTCCCTGAAATAATGGGAGTAAATGATCCGCAACATGGTCCTATGTAATGAAGGTTATGGACCATGTTGTTTTCAAAAATAATAACCATGATCCACTCCTGCATAATCTAAGACTACTAAACGGATCATATACTCTCATAATGTTTACAGGCGAGTAGTTTTTGGATTACCTAAATGGATTATGTACTCCAATAATTTTTATTTTAAATATTTGTTAAAGTATTTCTGGTCTCCAAAACGACTTTTAATGCAATATAAGGGGAATAAAAATTCAAAATAATCTAAACTATTCTGAAATGGACCAAACCAAATAACAAAATAATTTTTCTGTATAAGCTAAAATTTCGACAACTAAAAGCGAAACCACAAAAAAATATTTTGTGGACCAAAATTATTCTAAAAAAAATTTACATTATTTTTAATATTTCGTGATCAGCACAAAGTATATTTAGAACAAAATGTCCAAAAATACACTGTTTAGGTTATATGGACCCAAATATTACTTTTAGTATCATGTGTGCCAGTTTACAAGCTATCAATACAATTGGAAACAAGTAACAATCGGCTATGCCCGACTATATGATATCCTATACTAGTGATTATGTTAAAAATGTTGATTATTTTTCTAATAATAATTTTTATTCAGAAATATTTTAACAATTTGTTGACAAAAGAGCGATTTTCAAAAGAGATGTTAAATGGGGGTAGGGTGTTAATGTGGTCCCATCCTTATACATTTTGGTAGATGAATTTATGACTACAATAGTTATTTATGCAGAATATCATCGTGTTATTAGTGTTTATAAGTGAATTTTAACCATCAAGTCATTTTCTGAAGCGGGCTTTGTATGGGGGATAGGCTCACATAAGGACCGATCATTACGAAAATCAACTTATATAATACTAAGTTTTGCCGATTTTGGAAGTGATTCAAGAACATTTAACATATTTATGAGAACAAAAGCCCTATTCGGGGGGGTACGGTTGTATGGGGGCTATACGAAATAATGGACCGATTTTAACCATTTTCAATAGACTTCGTCCTTAGAAGAGCATGTACCAAATTTCATCTAATTGTCTTGAAAATAGCAACCTGTAGAATGCGCACAAGGTTTACATGGACACACAGACGGACGGACATAGCTAAATCGTCTTAGAAAGTGATTCTAAGCCGATTGGTATACTTTAATGTGGGTGTAGGACAAATATTTTTGGGTGTTACAAACATCAGCACAAACACATAATATCCTCCCCAATATAGTGGTGTAGGGTATAAAGATGTGTCAAATTTTATCATTTGAAATTTGAATTCTATTAAAGTAGTTCTTCAAACTATGAGTTGAATCAATTATCAAACAGAAATCTTGTACGATGAATATTATTTCATTACATTTTCAGTCTTTATGAGCTTTTGAATGTTAAAAATTAATTAAAACTTTTTTTTTTTTTAAATTTAAAGAGCATATTTTTAGTTTTTTTTTGCATATTTTATGCACTTTTTTAGAGCATATTTTTGGTTTCCCTTGTTATAACATTAAAAATTAATCCACTGTAATTTAAGCGATCTTGTGGTCTTTATATGGTTCCAGAATGAACAGTGATTAGAGCTGCTTCATAAGGGTGCCAGGCCACTCAGGGATAATCAGAAATGAAAGTGCTAATGTACCATAAAATAATATGCTATAAAAAAGGGTATTTGAGAAAACTAACATGGCCAGACATTTATTGAAATTAGATTCTAATAACTTTTTCTAAATTCTAATTCTGATCTACAAAACATAGTTTCTTATACATAATTGGATTTTCAACCAATATTTTCCATGCAAAAGAACGAACAGCAAGTCTTTCTTTAGACCTATCACAACCTTAAGATTACATTCCACTTAGTGTAAGTATTTATTATTATCAATAGATTTAATTACGTTCAATTTGTTTAAATATATTTTTGAGAATTTTTATTTAAACTTGGCTTACAGTAAAAGTGAGAATAAAAAGCAAATGGAATCTTTTCAATATAAATTTTTTTGGCAATGGTCTTGGCAATCATCAATTTAATTCCGCAAAATCGTAAAGAAATCTTTATGTAGCTATGTATTTAACTGTGCAGGTGTAGATTTCATTGAAATGATTTTTCAATCACTCAATTTACAATTCACTGCTATTTCATTTCAAACAAATTTTCCACAAATTCACTATATGTATATGACCTTAGAAAATGTCTTTCTTTTGTATGTATTTTTGGCTAGAAATCGTTTGTTTGGATGATTTCAATGGGATTTTAAAAAAATATTGGCTTAAAATCAAAATGAATTTTTTTTGTTACCAGCATTTTTCCAATTGGTTGCCTGCCTTCATTTTATTTTTGGCACTTAATTAACATTTGACTATTTTTTTAACGCAATTGTTTTAAGTTTTTTTTTTTACTGGCTTGAAAACAGTTGTTGGATTTTTCAATTATTTATTTTGTTTTTGAGTTTTTAGTTTTTTTTAATGTAAAAAAAATATATTTTTTGTTAAATAAATTGTATTGTATTTATTTGCGTTCTCGTTAAATTTGCTTGTACCCGTTTATTACATATCCTATTTTTATTTTTTTTAAATATTTATTTGTTTACGAACAATGATTGTGTACATTTGTATTTGTATTGAATATCTGTGTGTGTATATGAATATTTGCAAAAGTCTGTGTGAGTTTATGTTTTATTTGCTTTTATTTGTAGTTGACATTGTTGTTGCAGTCTTTTTTTTTTGTATTTGTTTTTATTCCTCTTGCCAGTTCAATTTGATTTATTGTAAATTTTCAATACAAGTTGTAAATTGAAATGTTAACAATTGCAATGAGTTGCAATTCAATATGTTTTTACTTGACCACAGTCGCAAACAAAAAACTACATACATACATATAAAAAAAAAAAAAAAATACTGATAAAGCCGCCAATTTGTAGTATGTGGCTAACATATAAATTTGTGGCAAGCGGATTTGTTGCACTAGATTAAACAGATCACCATGGCAGAGCATACTAGATGAGGGTTTATTTACATAAATTGATTGTAATGTTTGCAAATACTTACACAGTAAAAATGTTAAATTAATTGGTTTTTATAGAAGTAACTTATAGCTACAGAAATACTTGTATTTTTACTTATTTGTTTAAGTTATTTTTACTCCATACATACTTACATATATGAGAAACTGCTATTGTAGTTTCATAACTTTACGAAACTTTTATAGTAATTTATTCATTCCAAGATGCAAGTTAATTCGTAAAATTATGTATTTTTTATACCCTACATCAATTTTGTTTGGAGAGTATTATGCGTAAAAATATTGTTTTTATGCCCCTTAATCGACTTAAAGTGTGATTCCATCCGTCCATCCGATCGTCCGGCTGGCTTCATCTTTGTGAGTAGGGTATATAAAAGTTTGTCATTCCGTTTCTAGAATATAATTTTTGGATACTTAAATAGCGGAAATGATTAAGCCATGTTAGTCCATCTGTCTGCCCGTGTGTATGTTGAAAATAAATTTCAAAAGACCCCAGATATCTGCAAGATCAGAATCCTCAAGAATTGTATATGCTTTCGAGAAGATCGCCATGAAAACATAAGGTTTTTTATTAGGGTTCTATAAATCGACTTTCAAATAATCGAACAATCGACTTTTTGTCGACGTCGACTATTTTGTTCCAAAAAAGTCGATAACTCGACTATGGTCTGTGAAAAAAGTCGAAAAGTCGACTTTGTTAACAAAAGTCGAAAAAAGTCGAAAAGTCTGAAAGTCGAAAAGTCGATAAGTTGAAAAAAGTCGAATAAAGTCGAAAAAAGTCGAAGAAAGTCGAAAAGTCGAAAAAAGTAGAAAAGTCGGAAAAGTCGAAAAAAGTCGAAAACTCGAAAATTGTAGAAAAAAGTCAAAAATAGTCGAAAATCTTAAAAAAAGTGGCAAAAAGTCAAAAACTCTACAATAGTTGAAAAAACTCGATAAAAGTCAAAAAATAGTCGAAAAAAAGTCGAAAATAGTCAAAAAGTCGAAAAAATCGAAAAGTCGGAAAAAGTCGAAAAGTCGAAAATAGTCGGAAAAAGTCGAAAAAAGTCGAAAAGTCAAAAAAAGTCGGAAAGTCGAAAAATTTGAAAAGTTGAGAAAAGTCGAAAAGCCGGAAAAATTCGACTATTTATAAAATACTTAAAGTCGAAAAGTCGACTTTTAATTAAATGAAAAAAGTCGAAAAATCGACTTTTCATCGAGAAGTCGAAAAGTAGACTTTTAACTAAATGAAAAAAGTCCAAAAGTCGACTTTTCGTCTATTTTTTATCATTCTCGATTCTTATTTTTTTCAGAAACTTTTCTTTCGATCAGGGATAACATGATTGACATATAGCTTTTATACAAATTTACATATGTTAGGTTAGGTTGATAGGAGTATGTGTACTACATCAAATCCGAAGAAATACACTTAGGCCGCTATTGGGTCTGCTGTGCGCTTTTTTCACTGAATGCATTATTTTTCAATGTTTAGAAACTCAGTTTCCTGGACGTAATTCCTAAGAATTTTCCAATCAGTGTTAATCACACGCAGAGAAAAAACATGTTTCGGCATGGTTAGGACAACTATTCTATGTTTTTTGTAACAATATTTTGTTGTCATAACTAAACAATTGTTATTTTTATTGAATTTCATCAATATTTTAGTTACTGTAAACATTTATATATTTATGACAATTATAAATTTGAGAATGATTCTCTAAAAAAATAATTATTTTTACAACAAATTAATAATGATAACTATGTAAACATAATAAATTTTTTAGAACCATTTAAACTTTCAAACAACCATTAAATGGTAGGTTTTTACAAGTTTAATCATATAATGTTTAAGATATAAGCATGTTTACCCATATAATGAAACCATAATATGGTTACTTGAAACAATAATATGATTACTTGAAACCATTATATTATTATATGAAACCAAATTATGGTTACTTAATACTATGGTTACTATAATGCTATAACATCACATTATGATTAATAAAACAATGTTATGATGAAATATTCGGACTATATTTGATCATAATATGATATCTTATTATATTAGTAATGATCATAATATGATATTTTTGATACCAATAATGATCATAATATGTTTTAACTTTAACCATAATTCTAACCATAATATGTTGCTCTTAGATTATGGTTACCACAACCATATTTTTTCTCTGTGTGCAGGAATGTTATTTTCGGAATAACATCACTTTCAAGATAATTAGATCTATCTTCGAAGAATCCCTCCAGAATTTCACTGTCTTCTTCACATGCTCTACATTCGTCTTAATTCGCACGTCCAATTTTGTATAGATGTTCGAGCACATCCGTGTGTCCACTAACCTCAGACTTGCTCATTTTTAGGAGATTTCTCGCCTTGCTCTCATCAGGGTTACTCCTAGGATCTTAGTGGTTCTACCCATCGTTTCATTATTCCAAGGGGCCTTATGGGATTCTCTCAAACATATTTTTAATTCAGCTTATGTTGCGTCGAATGGTTTTGCGTTCGTTAGGTTAACTACCTTGAGTTCACTTCCCTTTAAAGCAATTACATTCACCCTTTCGTTGCCGACTACTCCCGAGTGGTCTGGTACCCATATGATGTAAACCTTACCTCTTACAAATTTACATACTTCCGGAACTGTTTTTTGTCGTTAATAACTCTCTCTAGAATATCGGTATTGCCCACATAAATCTAATATCAATATAAATTGTATTATCAACTAAAATCTGGATCAGTCCACAAATGACCATAGTTTCCATATAAGATACCCATCCTAAAATCAGGTAAACGAACATCATTCATTAATAAATAATCATATCTGAACAAAATTTAAGTGGACGTAATTTTCCCGAAATGGCCGATAATCGTTCATAGCATTCATATTAAGTCCACTTCATTTCTTAATCGTAAAAAACTCATGAATTAATGATGATATGGGGATACCATTCTACACGAATATGTTTTGTATATATGTTAATCATTGTGCGTAGTTTTTTTTTATGGGTGAAGGATATTTAAGATTCCGCATAGCCGAATATAGCACTCCAACTTATTTTATTTTTTTTTTAATAATATTTTGACATTTTATTTAAATATTACTCTTTCATTATTTATTCAGTTGTGTTTTTAATAATTTGTAAAAAATCTAAAAAATAATGTTACGAAAATCTCAACGTTCAAGTATTTCGGTCCAGAATTTAGCACAAAATTCTAAATTAGAGAAAAAATTAAGATTTAATGAAGAAAACATCCAACAAACTCATCATCCAGTTCAAAAGGATTATGGATTTATTGCTATTCCTGAAGCTAAAACACCATTTCCTAGGCACGGTGATCCCATAGCAGCCGAAGATTTACGTAAACGTTTACAAGAATCACTAGATCGTGCTAATCGTATGATGCTCAATGATAATACTGATGATGACGACGAACGCACCTTTAATATGGATGAACTGCAAACACCATTAGCTAGTTTAGATTTCGAAGATCAAGAACGTAGACGAACTGAATTCTATAAGAAACGTAAACAATTTTATCAATCTGAATACATAATAGCGCAACAAAAATCAATGAGCTCAGAAATACCAGAACCTGGTCCGTCTGTTGGAGAGAATTGGCGTATTGTGAACAATGATGGAAACACTTCTTTGCCGTCAAATTTCAATTCCTTTATAAGTAATAATCGTCAGTCTACGGTTAATTATGAAACACTGCGTGAAATTGCCGAACAAATGTCTAGTTCAAGTGAACAATTTATTTAGTTGCTCATATTTAAGTATTTATCTAAAATCATTAGATGTATCTCAGACGAAGTTATGTTTAACTTAATCACTTTCGTTTATAAGTATACTAGGAAATACTATATGCCAGACACGTTTTCTTGCCCGAAAATATGTGTACATTGTATGTATACACAAAAGTATTTATTTAACTTTAACTATAGAAATTATTAATTAAATTCGCAAATCATAGGAAAAACTTAACACAGAGTGTCAAGAAATATTTCAAACAAAAGACTTTATTGTTTTGTTAATCTTAACATTTTCATTAATTCGTATATTTTTTAATAAAAATAAAATAATTATGAATTTTTTTTAAATGCATATGTAGTTTACTACAAGTAATTTCTAAAAAATAAACTTCATTTAAAACCCCTTCAGATGCCAGTTTCAAAACTCCAATTTCAAGCTTTTAACAATTTTGTTAAGCAAATTTTAAAATTTTGAGAAAATCTTTATGTGACTTATGGACAATAAAGAAGAGAATAAAATGGTAAAGAAATTAAATCGATATCTACCACAGATTAGCGGAAGCTGGGTTTTAAATTTTAAGGATTTCGCAGAAAACTATTTTTTGGTAATATTTTTGAAAATCAGTCTTAATTCCTTACTTTTATGCATTTTATATAAAACCTTTTCAGAATATAAAAATCCAGATAATAGGAAACTTACATCTGAAGTTTTATTAAAATCGAATCGTTTTATTAATCGAAATCGTTAACCCATAAACTGTAAAGATCAAACTTAAGCTTTGCAATATTGGGAAAATCAAATATAAAAATACATAGCACATTGTACATAAAAATAAATATCTTTTTATAATCACCGTAGTATTTGTTTTTTGTTTAGTTCTATGCTTTTATTTGGCTACAGCTTTTGTTTTCATATTTTGGTCAAAATACATAATAAGAAAAACATAAACAACAAATAAACTAACTAAGCGTATAAATGTCTATGATATTTTCCTCAAAATCTTTTATTTTCTGCAATAGTTGTTGACCATAGACTCCTTGTTACAGGCAGATGAACTTTTAACCCCTACAGCAACAGTTAAACTATCAAATATGTATGTAAACACAGAGTTTGAATTTGCTGTATTTATTCTACAAATATAATATTCGTACATAATAACAAATAAACACGTGTATACACTGAAAGAAATATAAAGTTATTTTTTTTATTTTTTGTTCTTAAATTAAGTATATTTAATTTCTGGTACCATCAAAAAAATTTCTTGATTAGGAGTATGTTTATCCTTAACCATATTTTTTTTCTCCAACTTTAAATGCAAATTTTCACAGTGTATGGAAATATACACTTTTTCCTTAAATATTTATTTAAGCATTAGCATAGACTGTAGTGTTTGACTATTATATTTGTCTTATTATGATCTCAGCCAAGGGAGCATCTAAAGTATAGTATAGTTTCCACAAGTAATTAACTTACTTATTTCATGTTTAATATATTCTACATTTTGTGTAAAAATATGGGTGTATGTATATGTGCGAGTAAAAATCCATAAAGAAATTCCACTCACGTAACGACAAAGAAAAACAGATTTTCATATTTCAAATAAATAATAATCATAATTTCACAGCAGGTAAACAGAAAATCAAAAACAACTTGAAATCATATAAAAGGGGGAAAAATTCGCCTCTTATACGAAAACATTTTCAATTGAATAAAAATGAAATTCTTGTTTAATCTTCAAAGTAACTGGCTAAAGTGTTAAGAAAGCAAAGAGTTTCTAAAGTACAACTTGCATTCAGTACTAAATGTTTATTAATAAAGTTTCTTAAGTATAAGCATTAAAGTTTAACAATTTCAACCAAAAAACACAGATTTAATAGTAAAATTTTAAAAATATTTTGAAATCAAAAGAAAGATACAAAAAAAAAGAAAATATTATAGAATTTCCACAAACATGTGTTACTTAAACATTTCAAACGCATACTTGCATACACACACACTATAACAATGCCTAACATATAAGATTACATTTACACACATACATTGTTCATGTGATCTGCATATGTATGTGTGCGTACAATTATTACCATCTGTTAGTATGTGTGAAAATACTATGCAGAACAGTTTATAGAAAACATGTTAAAAGGCATGTTGCACTTTTATATTGGCGAAAGGAAAAAATATATTTTATACCAGCAATTTTTAAAATTTAATAAAGAGTAACGATAAATTTAGAACAAAAATTGTGTCAAAAAACTTTATCTTCATGATCAAAATAGCAAAAAAGAAAAAAAAAAGAAAACTTAAAAAAACGATTTTTTTACCTTTTTTCCCCTGTTAAGTTCTATAGGTAGCAAACCGTTCAAAATTCAAGAAAACAATCAACTACAAAAATGTACCTAAGATCTTAATAAACAACTCACAGGCAAAGCTGTAAGTTCAGCACACCAAACACACCATATAAAAGCTAGCTTAATACAATATCACAACAGACGTATACTTAATATTTGTAATATCATATAAATCATTAACACGTATACGTACAGGTGTCGCTAATAAAAGCAGTGCAATTTCAAAATGTAAAACTTTCCACTTGAAATTAAGAAATGAAGATGATTTTTTTTTTATTTTATATGTTTTCAATTTTTGTTCTTTATGACAAGAGATTCAGAGTGTAAAGCTAAATTTCGAACGGTTTGCAAGGTATTTGGGGGCCCGTAAAAAAGTGCAGGGCTTAGTGTCCTTATATGGTTATATTTCGATGACTTAAATGTATACACAGTGAAAAAACGATTAAATACTTTATCCTCAAACTAATAGATTCCAAAAATATGTAAATGCATGTGTATATTATTTTAGGTATATGTATATTTGAGTATAAAAACAGATTGCTTTGCCAGAAGCTTGTGTAAGGAATTCCGGTTTAGGGCGTATGAATTTCTTTTAAAGAACAATGAGTGTGAGTTAGTAAAGGAGTCTCACCTATATATTCATATGCACTGACTTCACATAGTAAAAGCAACAGCTGTTGAACTAATGCTATTGAAGAAAACACACTAACATACAAACACAGATATTCAAAATCATACTTTTATACATAACACATATACATACACACATCCATACAAATACATAATATAAATGTGTGCAATTGCACACAACATAAACATTTAACAATTGAATGCTGACCACTACATGAACTACCACAACAACAAAACCATTGACCATAGTGGCAAACAGACATTACAACCACACAGCTACACATACATATATGTATATACATAAACATATAAACTCACACACAGATATTTAAAAACACTTGCACTCACTTATGCTTTGCTATTGAATGACCGACTATTCACACATACTTATGTACGATTATTTCAAAACTCATCCTCACACAAATTGTGGCCAAAAGTATGACCGACCAATAGCAAAAAAATTAGAAAAAATACTAAAAAGAACCTTTGGGCGTTTAGGCGTAAATTATACTTTTTCCTTTTAACCATTTAAAAGTAAAAAGGCCAAACCAGTGCTCTGGCAATCATGGTGATGTTAAAGTGCCACTAAATAATGTTTCTTTGTAGCCGTTTTCTTTTTTCCAAGTAACTTCTTTGGTTGTTTGTGTTGCAGTTTTTGCTGGTGTTGTCGTCGTTTCAGCTTCCTCTTCAGCAAATACTTCATTGGTTTTTTTTGCTCCTTGTTAGTTGGGAAAACTTTTAAACCCTATTTGTTAAATGTTACTTCTTCAAAGTAGAAAAGTTATATGTATTTTTGTAACAGTGTATGATGTGCTTATATACGAGATGAGTCTAATAAATAAATGCATTTAATATAGATTCGTTTTTTTAAATATTTCAAATATTTTTGATGAATAGAGCTTTTAGCTTGATATTTTTGTATTCCCGCTAGAATATTGCACAGCTCATGGATAACAGTTCGTGCTGCTGTTGATCCTTTCTGTGTTTGTCAGCAGGTATAGCCGTTGAAATAAGAAATAAGAAATAAGATTTCATTTTCAATTTATAACATACACTACCATAGGTGTATTATGGATTTATGCTGATGTTTCTAACACCCTTAAATATTGGTTTTACACCTACCTTAAAGTATACCAATCGGCTCAGAAGTCGATTAAGCTATGTCCGTCCGTCCGTCATTCTGTCTATTTGTCTGTCTGTCCATCTTAGACCATGTGCGAAAGGTCGCAATTTTCAATATAATTTGATAAAATACTTTCCTCTTGAACCATGAAAATGGTTAAAATCAGTTCCGATTGTGTGATAGGTCAGTTTCTATGAGTATTCCGTCCGTCAGTCTGTCTGCCCGTCTTAAACCTTGTGCGCAAGCTAAAGGTTGCAATTTCCAAGATAATTTGATAAAATAATTTTCTCTTGATCCAAGGACGAAAATGGTTGAAATCCCGATTGTGTGACAGTTTGGTTTCTATGAATATTTAGTTTTTGATTTTCACAGGACACATAATAAAACAATAATAAGGTAGAATCAGTAGAAAAGTACGTTCTCAATTTTACATGCCTTGAATTGTCACAAAAAAGAGAATTGACAACTCTCCCTACTGATTCTACCATCCTATGGTTGTATCATGACAGGACAGATAAATTCTTTAGATTATGACTTTTGAGGCAATACCAAGTGTTACCAATGCTATACTGAAATTTTGTAGCATTTAAGATTGCCCTCGTACATATATATGTATGTGTTTAAGTTTTTAAAGAAAAAATAGAACATAAAATTGCACAAAAATGAAAAGTGTTGGCGCGTGTTTCCTAACCGGACGGTTGCACATGACCGGGATTTTTCACAATGACTCAACTAAACTGACCGTAGAATTGTAAATAATAAAAAAATAAATATGAAGTGTTCTACCATTATAATGTTTGTACTCGTAAATGTAATTTCATAAAGTGGAAACAATATTGAGGGAAAGTTATAAGTATGTACAAAAAAAAACAAACTTAGTACAAATTTATTTTAATGCCAGTGATTTAATTTTTGAAAGAACATATTTACTTACTTCCTTGTCCTTTTTCTTTTTTTTGTATGTTATTATTATCACTAGTGTTTGGCTATCGGGTAGGATGAAAAATACACAATTAGTTAATTAAGTTGGCAATTAGTTATTAGTTTCTGAAGTAGAAAGTGAAAAGTTTTGAAAAAATGTAAATTAACCATGAAATAAGAACAATTTTTATAACATTTTTTTAGTGGGGAGTGTATATTGGGTTTGTGCTAACTTTTGTAACGCACAATAATCGGCTTAGAATCATTTTCTGAGTCGATTTAGCTATGTCCGTCCGTCCGTACATGTAAACCATGTAATCAAACTATAGGTCGCAATTTTGAAGATAATTCAATTAAATTTTGTACGTGATCTTCTATTGTATCAGGAACAAAGCCTATTGAAAATGGTTAACATCGGACCATTATTTCACCTAGCCCCCATACAATTGAACTCCCGAATAGGGCTTTTAAGTTCATAGTTATGTTTAATATAATCGTATCTCGACAAAAATCTGCAAACCCAAGTTTTATAACAGCCTTGATGACCCTCATGAATATTATAATTATAGGGCTTCATTTGACCGTAGCCCCTAAACAAAGCCCCCTTCAAAATTTGACTTAAATGTCCACAATTTTATTCAATAATAAATGGCTATATCTGAGGCAAGGTACAATTCAACTTAAATGCTTTATTATGAACACTAAATCACATTTTATTTTTATAACTGGTGTAGGGTATTATATGGTCGGCCTCGCCCGAATATAATTTCTTACTTGTTTTTTTATAAAATGCTCTTTTTTGTCCTTTATTTATACATTTTCAATGTTGCTTGTAAACCTTGATTTTTTTTTTAATTTGTTAACATTTATTGTAACGAGTATGTTTGTAAAATAATTTTAATTATTACCATTAGTATTTTAATAAATCTCTCATGTGGCATGTCATTCATAATTGTGGCATTTTAAAAAATTACACTTCAAATAGAAAAACACATAATGAAGGTTTGAAAACAATGTAAATTGTGTAAATTACAAATGTGCAAATGTGTACTCTTGTAATAACTTGTTATAGCTTAACTCTGTTTAGGTAATTTTGGATTAGCCTGCATTTCTAGGGTTGCAATATTAAAAATCTTTTATTTACATATGTTTAACATAAATTTATTCTAAAATAGAAGACAGTTGTTCCTTTACTGTAACCTATTGTCCACGAGACATGAGATATTTGAAAGTTAATTTTTGTCTCATTAAATGTCTCCAAAGAATCAATTGACATGCTCCCAGTACATGCCCATTTCAAAATAACTAGTAACCTAGCTGATCGATTGGCTAGTGATGACCATACCCTTTGCCTAAGTCGTAGGTTAAATAACTAGTTCGGTACTGTCCCCTCGAACTACTGGCATGTCAAACATACTGAATATACAAATATGTGTTGTGATTAATTTAAATGTTGTATGTCAGTGTATAAAATATAGTAACATGTCCTTGAAATAATTAATTGTCAACATTGATCTATATCTCTTCATAAAAACAACATTGTATTTGTTGTCATAATAATAACTGTTTATATTTCTTGATACAAAATGTCTCTATTAACACTATTATTAAAAAACACCCTAACAAATAGACAATAATTGAATATGTATACATTAGTGTGTTATATTTTTTTTTTTTAATTTTTAATATTTAAGTTAAAATTGTTATTTTTTAAAGAAAAACTTTTTGTTATCCAATAATTTAAGTATTTTTTGGTAAAAATATTTTGGCAATCTATGAAATATTATGGAGGAAGTCATATTAAAAAAAAATCCTAATGCGTTTGCTTGAATCTGTCTAATGTTTTACTCTAATTATTTACCTTCATATGTGTATGTTGATATGTGAGTATCAGTGTAAATGGTTGTCTGCGATATTGCATGTCAGTTGAACGATAAATTTAATTTATATAAACAAATTTAAATTAGTTGTTATCATTTGTTTTTGCAAAATTATGTACTTGTTTTATAACATGTATATAAATTACTTAATTAATGTTTTACAAACCACACAAATTAAACACTAATAGTTTTATTAAGTAAACAATTTGATGAAATACATAAATATATTGCAAAAGTATTGTTTTAAATCTGTAAGAATTAAACAAATAAGCATTTTATTCGGCTTCTCACATAAACGGATATAACTGATACCATTATATTCTACACCGTAGGGTGTTAGGTCCTGTTAGATGCTAATTGGACCTAAGAAATTATTTAATATTTTATTTTTTTCATACAGGTTGTTGGAAATATTTAAATTATTTTTTAACTACCAATCAAACAAATCAAATAAATCAAAGAGAGTTCAATCCTCATAAAATTCGGCATATATATAGATTTAATGCTGATGATGATTGTCATTATTATTTCATGTTTCAAAATATACATATGGAGATTTCATGTTAAGTGACTCAACATTTGAAATCGATGTCTTCCGATCGGTTAATAAGTTACATACATATGGGGAATTTCGTGTCTTTAAAAACTTTAAAAACCGATGTCTTCCGATTTGGATAAAAATGTCGATGTCTTCCGATTTGAATTAAATTTGCACTATTAGATAGTAGGTCAGACACAAATTTTCAGCTCTATCGGTCAAAAACTGCCGGAGTCAGAGCGGTTCAAAGTTGGACATTTTGGTCATACAGGGTTTTATTAAAATGAGTGTAACTTTTTACCTATTGGTCCTATCAAAAATTGTCCAAAGGAGTTCAGATAGCTATTTCTTCATTCTTTGCATATTTTTATGTTCGGCAAAAAAGTTAAACTTTGATCCACTGTAACTTATACAATATTTGACCGATCCTGTTGTGTTTAAATTATTATCTAATAGAACTAACATTGGTGCAAATTTCATTCCGATCGGTTTCAAAAGTTAAGCTCACTTGACGTGAAATCCCCCATATGACAGTTTATCATCCTTAAAAAAAATTTATTTCTATAAACGTTTACACAAAAATAAACGTTATCGATTTGTCCTTAATCTTAAAAGCATTACTTTCTTGAACATTTTTCGTTATCAATGCAATGATATCATTTTTCTACTAAGCGGTGCAGTTATTGCAAAAAGTTTTAAACTTAAACATGTCTTAACATGTCATTACTTGTCTTCATAAAACAGACAGTTTAAGAAAGATTTTCGTTGCATAAAAGATAGAATACATGATAAGTATTGAATTCTCAGGAAATATTAGACTGTTCATAGAAATGTTCTTTATATTTCCTAGAAAATAAAATGTTATAATTACATTAACTGCAATAAATTTTTACACAACAACTTTAAATCAGGATGAATAACAGGTTAACATTATTCCATTTTAACATCTAAAATTCACACGAATTCGATCCACCCTAATAAAGCATTTTATAACATAGTTTATACATATTTATGTCTGTATTAAAGTATTATTTGTTTTTTTTTTTCAAATTGTTTACTTTCATCTTATGAGTGGCATTCAATTATATTTTAATTTTATTTTATAAAGTATAGAGTTTTATGTTGTTTACCTAAGTTCTTTTGGTTTTTATGTCCAATTTTTCTCAAATTTCTTTCTTTCGTTTTATTTTTCGATTCTATTTCATTTAATTTTATTTCCGGTAAGTTTTTAGTTTCCGTATTTGTTGTTAAGTTGTTTTAGAGAAGTTTCAGTTAACCAACTTTGTTTCTTTTTCTTGTGTTACTGCATATTCCTGTTTTTCTTCTTCCTTAACTAACTTTATTCCATAGGAAATTGAAAATCTGTAGTTTTATATGCTTGGTGAGTATGTGGGAATGTTATTGCTGTTTTGCTATACGACAAATGGGCAACTTTGCCCAAATAAAATTTTGTGGTAATTTAAACAAAAATAAAAGAAAATTATTTGTTAAGGAAATTTCAAGTTGTTGGAGAGGAATAAAAACTGTTATGTATTTTATTTTTTTTATTAAATAATATTTGATATTAGGTATATATTTAATTGGTTATTTAGTTTGTACTTGGAAGTTTAAATGATTTTTTTTTATATCGAGTATTCGAAAAAATTTAAAATTTCAATTATTTTATTATTTTCTTATGCAGTTTTGGTTTTAATTAAATATAGTACACAGAAAAAATTGTTTTCTTTTCAATTAAATTATTTTTTTCTTTTAATCAATGCTTTGATTGTTTCAATCATCGACTTAATTGATTTTTAATAAATTTTTAACCAAACTGTTTAATTCAGTTAAAATTTAAGTTTTATTTTATTAAATATTTAATTTATTCAATTAATGAATAAATTAATTTTAAACTTTAGTTTAATTATTGATGTTAATTTTTTTCTTTATTTCTTTAATTGGAGAAAAAGTATTTTTTAAAAATTTTGTAGGAAATAAAGGAGATTTCAGATTTTAATATTTTTGAACTAAAGGTTTGCACAAGACATTGTATTTTCGTCTAAAAATGCACTTGTATATAAAGGAAATAAAACTGATTGCGGCCTACTGGTAAATCTCCTTTCAATAATTAGAAATAACATAAAAGTTAGCATGGACATTTTCTTTAAATCCTAAGAAAATGAACAGAAAAACTTGTCTTTTTTCACATTGTGCAAATATACCAATATCTAGATGAAATGTTTGTATATCTTTAAATCTGCACATACTCAATTAAATTCTATTTACCAAGTTGCAGATGTAGAAAAAATGTAATCGAATACAGACAGATAGCAAAATATAACAAAGAATTTTAGAAAAATGAACAGAAAATGGAAATGAAAAATTTAAACTTGAACAAAAGAAAAGAAATGTTTGTACAATGGACTGTATTTTATATATATAAACGATATATACGAGGGTTGCTTAAGGCAGATAAAATTTTATGATTCGTTGTCAAATTATATGTTCTATGAATTTAAACATATTAATTTAAATATTAAATTTTCTTTAATTTATAAAACTATCCTCGTACATCTATATTAACGAATGCAAAACAGTATTTATGTAGATGTTGTTGTTGTTGTTTAGGTCAAGCAACAGATAGACCAACAACAAAAAAGGAATAGCAAACAGAATAAATACAAACAAATATTTTTTCTTCTGCATACAGAAACTCTGAACGGCCCCCTAAAATGACTTGGTTGCCATATATACACCCGATTTTCACACGTATATATACATCATACATCTGTATTGTGTGAAAATAATTGTAGAAAAGTTTTTGTTATTGTATGCGTGTCTATATCTATGTGCATGTGTCCCACAATTACATTTGAAATAGAGATAAAATAAGGACATGAATACAAAACAATGACAAAAAAAGTTCTAAAGTCAAAGTAGTTAAACACCAATTGTAACACAATTCAATTGGCCAAGTACCAGTAACAATAACAACAAAGACAATATTTTCAACTGGGCGCAAAAAATTGTGTTGAAAAAACTCTAGAAAAATAATCAGAATCATTATATAAACACCTTGTACAGGGTGGTCCATTAGCAAGTATCTTTTTAAAAATTAAATAAGATATATTAAGACCTTTTTTTGAAAGGAACACATATATATTTCTATTATTTATGCAATACAATTTCATTTATATGACTCAACAATTTTAGCATTTTGTTGGAATGGGACACTTTATTTGATATTAAGTTTTTTTGGTAGTTACGCTCTTTTGCATTTCAGGTAACGATATGTATGTAGTATATGGGGATATCAATAATAAAAAAATAGTAAAACCAATTCAAATGGTGTGTTTACTTGACAACAATCAATATGGTTCTCATTTCTATATATACATACAAATGACTCTGGACTTTATATTGTCTACACCTAATGTCCCTTCAAATGATTGAAAAAAATCATAGAATAAAACAATTATATGAAATGGATTCGTTATGGAGTGTGTTACACGTTTTTCTTCCAAAATGTTTTTGTCGTCACTCGAATGTTTAAATTGGCACAAGTTAAAATTGAAACATAAACGATTAAATGATTTTGTACTTTTAATGTAGTTGTTGGCATATTTGTGTAGAATTACACTGAGTGGAAATCATATTGAAAAACACTATTTAACCATTATACGTATATAAGTGGAAGAAAATAATACTTTACACAGAATAAATATATTTGTATCTATATTTGATTAACAATATAAGATCCAAAAGTTGTAATTTGCCAAGTACAGGTTGTTCAGTGTTTGTCAACACCGTAACAACCATAACCTACAAATACCATTATTTTTAGGCTGGCAAACATATTTAGACATTGGCAGGAAAGTTATTAAAAAAAATGTTTTTTTTTCCATACGCATATTGCATTTCCGTTGTAATTTACTCGTCATAACAAGTACAATAAAAGTAACTAGAACAATGTTAATGATAGATTAATTTTTATTACACTATTAATTTTATGAACAGAGAAATTTTCATGTGAATTAAAACAAAAAATTTTTATGCAACATAAAGTTTAATTTGCATTAATAAAAAATATAACTGCAGAATTTGCGAGAAATGTAGAAAAATTCTACATTTATGAATTACTAAGGTTAAATATTTTTTTTTATTATTCATGTATATACATATTTATTTTCACAAACTGTTAAACATACACAAAGTATCACAATGTACGTATGAGCAATATCAATTAACATATTAAATATCAACTATACACAGGAGATATGTTAAATGAAACATAGGAAATATACATAAATAACAGCAATAAAGAGTTTTGAATAAATATAAGAGTATGGTGAAAGGTTGACATCATATATGTATATAATTATTTCCATATAAATAATATGTGTGTTAATAATTATCTATATTTAATAAAATAACGACCTCCTGCCAAAAATTTCATCTTTAAACGATGTCCGAATAACTCTACCATTAAAACAATAAATGCCAGTAGGTAACCAAATAGCAAGATGAACAGGGGACCGGATATGTGCTCAATTGATAGCATTTGAGGTGGTGACTTGGGCTTAGAACCCGAAGCAAGCTTTTTTAAAATGTCCTGCACTTGATGATCCAAAAACTTGTAGCTAAACTATTAATGTTACAAAATTATAAATAGCAATTTTTCTAATTAAACTAGAACTGAACTAGAACTGTACTAGAACTGAACTAGAACTGAACTAGAAGTGAACTAGAACTGAACTAGAACTGAACTAGAACTGGACTAGAACTGAACTAGAACTGAACTAAAATTGAACTAGAACTGAACTAGAACTGAACTAGAACTGAACTAGAACTGAACTAGAACTGAACTAGAACTGAACTAGAACTGAACTAGAACTGAACTAGAACTGAACTAGAACTGAACTAGAACTGAACTAGAACTGAACTAGAACTGAACTAGAACTGAACTAGAACTGAACTAGAACTGAACTAGAACTGAACTAGAACTGAACTAGAACTGAACTAGAACTGAACTAGAACTGAACTAGAACTGAACTAGAACTGAACTAGAACTGAACTAAAAATTACAAAACTAGCAGCAAAATTAAAAAAAATTTACATGTCTTTCCCAATGTATGTAGATGCCGGTCTCCAAACAGAAAGATATATGACGATCAAGTAAAGGCATCAACGGCCAACCTCTAATAGAAACAGCACGAGTCCAATCGAAATACAAATCGTCTTTTGGTACCTTCAATAAAAAAAAATTAAATACTTATTATTTTTAAAGTCATATCAATTTTCTAACAATTTTATTTTCTAAAGCTGCTCCTGTTATGTAGTCCCCAAAAGAAAATGAACCACTATAAATTCTCTCAACACCAAAGCCATAGTTGTCCCAAAATGTGGCATTATATAGAAATTCATAATCTTTAACCTCGAATTGTTTAGCCAATCGCTGTTCCATGGCTAAATCTGAATTCTCCACCGTATGTACCCATATTATAGAAGGAGCAGCCCATTTCCAGCCAGTTAATGACCATTTGTGCATGGTATCCACAGGCTCATTAAACAAAGGCATTGTCAATATAGACTTTAATTGGCCACTATAGGTATTTTCCAATGTTATAGTAGCACACAAAAGAAATGCCAAAAATATGCGTGAAGCCACACGATGCAAACTGGAAAATAAAAGAATAGCAATTATATTCAATTGCTATAAACACTACAAAGCGTACACCGTATCTGCTGAGGGTTGTTGTATAAATACAGCAAATATATCCAATAAAGTTTTTTCATAGTTCTTAACACTGCGGTATTTATTTTTCCTTGCAGAATAAATATGCTTAAAGCGATATGAAGTGTATTTGATGAAATGAAACATTATAGAGCACATAACCATTGTGAAGACCAGAAATATCCATAGACCATAAGAAAATGGCATGATATTGGTGCGCCATCGTGGAAATTGTCTAAAAAATACACGTTAAAGTTGATAGCACACATAATAATAATGTCTTTAGCTTACGCAGGCCCGGGTCCCAAAATGGTTACCGCAGATCTTGCTATAAATCTTGAAGTTTCCGTTATATCGTTATACCAATTGTAAATACAACCTATAGCCATTTCGGTGTTTTGTTTATAAAGATCACCTAGCATTCCCTCGGTAGAACCATTATCATAGATAATGCCCCAGTTGTCAGCAGTATCTGAAATTTCTTGAATTAACTTATTTATAAACAAGATTATATTTTATAAAAGGTTTATAAAATAAAATTTACATACTAATTTTGATTTATAAGCCGTTAATAAAATACAAATTTGTTTATGAATAAGGCTTAATTTGTTTTATAAATCTTTGATAAATTGTTATGAAGGCCCTATGACTACAAAGTATAAAACTATTTGAAATCAAATTTATAAAGAATTTTGTATTAAGTAGTTTTAATATTTATAATGATTTTACTTACAAGGTTCCACTCTTAAATGACAGTTACGTATGTCGCAAAAAGATTTCATCAGTTCAGCTTCAACGCCAATAAATTGCACAGTTTTTTGAGGACCTTTAGATTTGATAGAATCCACATCTCCTTGGCCGGAAGGCTAATAAAATATTAAAAAATAGAAAACCACACAGAAAAAATTATCAGTAGTTTATTTTCAATTAACATGTTTTTCTCTTTCTTTAGTTTTAATTTAAGCAATTTTTTATTTGTCTTAATTATCTCATTGTTTAAAACCTAAGTTTACAAATTTGATTAAATTTTTAATTGATTCAATTAGTTTTTTAATTGATTGAAAAAAATTTTCTAGCCAACTTTTCCATTTTAGTTTTTTTTAAATATTTAATTTTGATTTCTTATGCTAACAATGTTTATAATTCTTAAATAGTCAATACGATTTTAGGTATATAATATTCAAGTTTCCTGACAATTTATAAAACACTTTATATGTTCAAATTTGATAATAAAGTGATATTTTTTGTAAATGCTCAACGTATTGTTAAAGATCAAGCATTCCTTTAACATTGTGAGTAATCAGTTAATAATTTGATTGTTTTAATCATCAACTTAATTGGTTTTTAATACATTTTCCACCAAACAAACTAATTCATTTGATTAAAAAAATAATAAAAATTAGATTTTATTTTTATTAAATATTTAATTTATACAATTAATTAATTAATCGATTTTAAATTTTGTCTCAATTATTGATATTAATTGTTCTGATTAATTCGTTATTTGGAAAAAAAGTATTTTTTTTACAAATTTGATAATTGATATCATCATTTTGGTGATAGGTGCAAAACTGCTTGATACAATTATTTTGATAATTGAAACATATTTTTAGTTTTTCTGTGCATCGAAAAGTAAACACCGTATAACTGAATTGGAACTAGTCTTGAAGAAACTGAACTAGAACTGAACTAGAACTGAACTAGGAACTGAACTAGAACTGAGCTAGAACTGAAACTAGAATGAACTAGAACTGAACTAGGACATTTGAACTAGGAACTGAACTAGAACTGAACTAGAATGAACTAGAAAGTGAAACTAGAAACTGAACTAGAACTTGAATAGACAATGACAGAACTGAACTAGAACTGAACTAGAACTGAAAACTAGAACTGAACTAGAACTGAACTAGAACTGAACTAGAAACGAACTAGAACTGAACTAGAAATGAACTAGAACTGAACTAGAAACTGAACTAGACTGACTAGAACTGAACTAGAACGAAATCGAACTGAACTAGAAACTGAACTAGACTGAAACTAGAAATGAACTAGAAACGAACTAGACTGAACTAGAACTGAACTAGAACTGAACTAGAACTGAACTAGAACTGAACTAGAACTGAACTAGAACTGAACTAGAACTGAACTAGAACTGAACTAGAACTGAACTAGAACTGAACTAGAACTGAACTAGAACTGAACTAGAACTGAACTAGAACTGAACTAGAACTGAACTAGAACTGAACTAGAACTGAACTAGAACTGAACTAGAACTGAACTAGAACTGAACTAGAACTGAACTAGAACTGAACTAGAACTGAACTAGAACTGAACTAGAACTGAACTAGAACTGAACTAGAACTGAACTAGAACTGAACTAGAACTGAACTAGAACTGAACTAGAACTGAACTAGAACTGAACTAGAACTGACTAGAACTGAACTAGAACTGAACTAGAACTGAACTAGAACTGAACTAGAACTGAACTAGAACTGAACTAGAACTGAACTAGAACTGAACTAGAACTGAACTAGAACTGAACTAGAACTGAACTAGAACTGAACTAGAACTGAACTAGAACTGAACTAGAACTGAACTAGAACTGAACTAGAACTGAACTAGAACTGAACTAGAACTGAACTAGAACTGAACTAGAACTGAACTAGAACTGAACTAGAACTGAAGAACTGAACTAGAACTGAACTAGAACTGAACTAGAACTGAACTAGAACTGAACTAGAACTGAACTAGAACTGAACTAGAACTGAACTAGAACTGAACTAGAACTGAACTAGAACTGAACTAGAACTGAACTAGAACTGAACTAGAACTGAACTAGAACTGAACTAGAACTGAACTAGAACTGAACTAGAACTGAACTAGAACTGAACTAGAACTGAACTAGAACTGAACTAGAACTGTACTAGAACTGAACTAGAACTGAACTGGAACTGAACTAGAACTGAACTAGAACTGAACTAGAACTGAACTAGAACTGAACTAGAACTGAACTAGAACTGAACTAGAACTGAACTAGAACTGAACTAGAACTGAACTAGAACTGAACTAGAACTGAACTA
The DNA here is from genome assembly GCF_015586225.1 of Lucilia sericata. NCBI lineage: Eukaryota > Metazoa > Arthropoda > Insecta > Diptera > Calliphoridae > Lucilia > Lucilia sericata. Next base: position 86,322 of record NW_023995420.1, on the reverse strand, counting down.
GAGAACTGAACTAGAACTGAACTAGAACTGAACTAGAACTGAACTACTAAACTGAACTAGAACTGAACTAGAACTGAATTAGAACTGAACTAGAACTGAACTAGAACTGAACTAGAACTGAACTAGAACTGAACTAGAACTGAACTAGAAACTGAACTAGAACTGAACAGAACTGAACTAGAACTGAACTAGAACTGAACTAGAACTGAACTCGACGAACTAACTGAACTACTGAATTTAATCTGATATTACTATGTTACATTTTTTTTCGAATTTTGAGCTGATTATGGAAAAAATCATTTTTAAATTTTATTGGAGTATTTTGGTCTATAAATTAATTTTGGTTGATTTGAGAGGCATATCATTTTTGCATTTTATTGAAATAGGTGTAAAAATTGTCGTCATTTATAGCTTATTCATAAAAATATTTCAAAAATTCTTTGGCATTTGGTTTGGTCCATTTCAGATTATTTTCGGATTTATATGCCCCTTACAATAAATGTCGTTTTGCGGACCAGGAATAGTGTAAAAAATTTTTAATTATTTTTCTAGCAATAAGCTCAAAATTACGGAATTTTTTATACCCATTTCGAAAAATTGCAGAATTTCTTTTGAACATATTGTACTAAGATGAAAATTTTCAACCGCTGGTAGGGAACTGATTCCACTTTCAAAAAAAATATTGTTAATTTTTCTTTTGTTCAGTACATGAATACATTTAGAAAAAATTGGTGTACGGGACACCCTGAACTATGAATATTCTGCTTGAAAATTCATTCTTTACATGAATGAGAAAAATTAGTTATTTGTTGCTATTAAATATTGTAACATACATATGTATATGTATGTGTGTATATATACTTATATATATTTTTACTTTAATAAAACGAAAGTGTTTAACATTGTATTTTAATTATTTTTAATTACAGTATCTACCAACCGCCTACTGCATCAGTTTGAAATGTAAGTAAATAATTTTGTCTTTCAATAACCATAATACAAACATATATATTTTATTTACCAACTTTATCTTCATTATCTGGCTATTTTGTTTCATAAGTAAGTAAATGAGAGTTGTACAATTAAATACGCCTAGTAAAAGGCTATTTAAATCAATGTTTATGTTGTGCTCGTCTGTCTAACTATCTGTCTGTCTGTGTGTATGTCTTTCTACTTACAACTGTTTACGATAAATGCCATTAGGCAGCTTAAATTGTTTCTTGTATCTTCAACTGTTTACTCTTCACAGTGGTGTTGGAGTTTATTGACAAGATTGACAATTGAGTGTGAATAAAAGTTTTCTTGTTGTCCTCCGCCACACCAATGAATTGACTTTGCTGTTGGCAAAAACCCAACGTAACTATACTGAACATTAGATAAACATGTGCCACAACATATGTTTACAATTAAGTGACACCATTACCAAAATAGAAATGAAAACACGATGAAAACAAAAAAAAAAAAAAAACATGTAAACAGAAAACAAATAACTACTTTTGTACATAAAGTTGAACCTAAAACTTATGCTAAAAACTTAACCGGCAATATACAACAGCCACTGCTACACTAAAATAAACTTTGGTTTTAATATACCCTACACAACTGTAGTGCTGAGGTATTAGGCCTTTGTGCTGATGTTTGTAACACCTGCAGATGCATGTGATATTTTTTAAAGCCAACTAATCGTCTTACCCCCATTTTTTCAATGTCTGATTAATTTTTATCCTAACGACAAATTGACAGTTTTCATACAAAAATTATTTTAACCGGCAGCATATGTACCGGTTAAACAATAATCGTAGGTTAAGGTATTGGCCGTAAGAAAAATTGTATGTGCCGATAAAGCCAGGTTTAATTTATTAGTTTTTCTAGAGTTAATTTTAAACTGGAAATCACTTTTAATGTATTAATAAGCTGGTTTAGGGTATTATACTATCGAATATACCCAATATTTTGTGGACTTTCCTAGAAGTTAATTCCCCCTACTTTCTAAAACTTTTGTTTATATGAATGTGTAGTTAGAAATCTGTGTATATATGGTAAAGAGTATGTTTTCTGGTTTCTGTTTTCCTAAAAAAAAACTTACCACATAATAAGTTTTTACGTATGGCACATAAGTTAAAGAACCAATCCTCAATGTACGTTGTTGTAGATTCCAAAGTTTATTCGGATAAAGTTGAATATTTTTGGCAAATGTTCCATTACCACTAATGTACGTATCTAGGTGTATGGCTTTTAAATTGCCTTCAGCACCACCGTACTGTTGTGTCCACAATTCAAAATTGATGCCGCGGTATTTGTAGTAGTTGTTGTTGTTGTTGTTTGTAACATCAATATGAGTGTTAAAAAAGGACGACAACGAATCAGTAATCCTAGTAGTAGAAGTAGCAGCAATAGCAGTGACATCAACAACTGTTTCCATGGAAAAATTTGTAACGTTTAAGTTATAGTTAGTTGCTGTTATTTCTTCAGTCAGAGTAGTTAGTTTAATATCTGGTTTTTGCATTTGTCCGTTGTTTTTCTTGTTATTAGATTCAGGATATATGGTTTCAGGTATTACCATCAAATGATGAGGATAAACTTAAGAGCAAACAAAAATAAATAAACAAGTTAACAGTATAGCGCTAGCTAGTAAACTACATTGGTTAAAAACGATTTATATAAAGTTTATTAGGATAATATTGCTGAAAAGTTTGAATTAGGATTATAATGATACAATTCAATTACAATTACATTTGAAGTATGTAATAAATATTCTATTACAATTACAAAGTAACTGAAGTTTTACCAAATTACATTTGTTTGCAAATGTAATTGAAGAGCGCACATCAGGTCAGATGCATTTCTTCCGATTTTATGTAACTAACTAACTAATGTGCAGTTGACTTCACTGTGCACCTTTTTTGCACAATTTATTTCTTAAGAAAACCCAAAATTTGTTTTGCCAATTTAATTTGTTGCATTTTTATACCCACCATCAAAAATAGATGGGGGTATATTGATTTTGTCATTTCGTTTGTAACACATCGAAATATTGGTCATAGACCCATAAAAGTATATATATTCTAGGTCCTTATTAAATTCTAAGACGATCTAGCCATGTCCGCCCGTCTGTCCGTTCGATAGGGAATACATGGGAGGAGCTAGACAGTTGAAATTTTGCATAAATATTCTTCATTGCTAAGGTTTGTTTGGTATTGAAAATGAGCAATATCGGTAAGCGTTTTCGGATAGCCCCCATACAAGTGGACCTCCAAAAAACAGCTTTAATGGGCATAACTGTTTCATAAGTACGAGTATAGCGATGAAATTCGACATAAATAAGTTTAATGTGAGCCAAAATTTTTCTACCAAATTTTTTGAGGGTCGGTCCATAACTGACCCTACTCCCCACATATTGTCCCCTTCAGAAAATGACTTTAACACTCATTACTGGACTGAACATTCGAGTATAGCGATGAAATTTGACTAAACTAGTTTCATTTTAGCCGAAATCTTTCTACCTTCTACCCTACCCCCCATATAAGGTTCCCTTCAGAAAATGACTTTAACACTCATTACTGGCCTAAACACCCAAGTATGGCGATGAAATTCGGTATAATTAAGTTTCATATAAGCCAAAATCTTTCTAAAAATTTTTTTAGGATCGGTCCATAATTGACCCTTCCCCCCAAACGGTCCCCTTCAGACCTAACCATTTGAGTATAGCGATGAAATTCTATATAAGTAAGTTTCTTACGGACCAAAACCTCTCTACTAACTTTTTTTAGGATCGGCCCATAAATGACCCTACCCACCATATAAGGTCCCCTTCTGAAAATGACTTTAACGCTCATTAATGGCTTAAAAATATGAATATAGTGACGAAATTCGACACACATAAATTTTATGCGAGCCAAAATCTCTCTAACAAATTTAGTGAGGATCGGTCCATAATCCACCATACAAGGCGATAAAATTTGTAAGTAAGTTCCTCGCGAGCCAAAATCTCTTCAACAAATTGTATATAAAAATACGAGTTATGAAATACGGTTATGAAATTCGACATAAGAAATTTTTATACGAACGTTAATCTTGCTGCCGAATTTCGTCCGGAATGTGGCGGTATTAACCCTACTCCGCATACATATAAGCCCCTTTAGAAAATTACATTAAGCTAATTACTGGCATAAAAATGCGAGTACATTGATGATATTCAATGTAAACAAGTTGTATATGAAAAAAAATCGATCTTTGAAAGAAAATATGGGTGATTACAAAATTAGCTTACTTTTCCACTTAAACGTGTTTTAATGAAGTTATAAGCGATTTTAGTTTTCTTAACATTTTTGCTAAAAAAAAATTGATTTTTGAAGGAAAAAATGAGTGATTACAAAATAATCTTATTTTCAATATGAGTGATCACATAATAAGCTTATTTTTTCTATTTAAACGTGTTTTAACGAAGTTATAAGCGATTTAGCTTTCTTAAATTTTTTTACCAAAAAATCGATTTTTGAAAGAAAATATGAGTGTTCACAAAATAAGCTTATTTTTCCATTTAAACGTGTTTTAACGAAGTTATAAGCGATTTTAGTTTTCGTATTATTTTTGACCAAAAAATCAATTTTTGAAAGAAAATATGAGTAATCACAAAATAAATTTAATTTTTCATTTAAACGTGTTTAAACGAAGTTATAAGATTTGTGCTAAAAAATCTATTTTTGAAGGAAAATTTGAGTGATCACAAAATAAGCTTATTTTTCCATTTCAACGTGTTTTAACGAAGTTATAAGCGATTTTAGTTTTCTAAAGTTTTTTGACCAAAAAATCGACTTTTAAAGATAAACATGTGTGATCACAAAATAAGCTTATTTTTCCATTTAAACGTGTTTTAACGAAGTTATAAGCGATTTTAGTTTTCTTAATTTTTTTTACCAAAAAATCTATTTTTGAAGGAAAATACGAGTGATCACAAAATAAGCTTATTTTTCCATTTAAACGTGTTATAACGAATTTATAATCGATTTTAATTTTCTTAAGTTTTTTGACCAAAAAATTTATTTTTGATGGAAAATACGAGTGATCACAAAATAAGCTTATTTTTCCATTTAAACGTGTTTTAACGAAGTTATAAGCGATTTTAGTTTCCTTAAATTTTTTTTGCCAAAAAAATCGATTTTTGAAAGAAAATATGAGTGATCACAAAATAAGCGTATTTTTCCATTTAAACGTGTTTTAACGAAGTTATAAGCGATTTTAGTTTCCTTAAATTTTTTTACCAAAAAATCGATTTTTGATGGAAAATATGAGTGATCACAAAATAAGCTTATTTTTCCATTTAAATGTGTTATAACGAAGTTATAATCGATTTTAATTTTCTTAAATTTTTTGACCAAAAAATTTATTTTTGATGGAAAATACGAGTGATCACAAAATAAGCTTATTTTTCCATTTAAACGTGTTTTAACGAAGTTATAAGCGATTTTAGTTTCCTTAAATTTTTTTTTGCCAAAAAAATCGATTTTTGAAAGAAAATATGAGTGATCACAAAATAAGCGTATTTTTCCATTTAAACGTGTTTTAACGAAGTTATAAGCGATTTTAGTTTCCTTAAATTTTTTTACCAAAAAATCGATTTTTGATCACAAAATAAGCTTATTTTTCCATTTAAACGTGTTTTAACTAAGTTATAAGCGAATTTAGCTTTTTAATTTTTTTGACCAAAAAATCGATTTTTGAAAGAATATGTGAGTGATCACAAAATAAGCTTATTTTTCCATTTAAACGTGTTTTAACGAAGTTATAAGCGATTTTAGTTTTCTTAATTTTTTTACCAAAAAATCTATTTTTGAAAGAATATGTGAGTGATCACAAAATAAGCGTATTTTTCCATTTAAACGTGTTTTAACGAAGTTATAAGCGATTTTAGTTTCCTTAAATTTTTTTTGCCAAAAAAATCGATTTTTGAAAGAAAATATGAGTGATCACAAAATAAGCGTATTTTTCCATTTAAACGTGTTTTAACGAAGTTATAAGCGATTTTAGTTTCCTTAAATTTTTTTACCAAAAAATCGATTTTTGAAGGAAAATATGAGCGATCACAAAATAAGCTTATTTTTCCATTTAAACGTGTTATAACGAAGTTATAATCGATATTAATTTTCTTAATTTTTTTGACCAAAAAATTTATTTTTGATGGAAAATACGAGTGATCACAAAATAAGCTTATTTTTCCATTTAAACGTGTTTTAACGAAGTTATAAGCGATTTTAGTTTCCTTAAATTTTTTGACCAAAAAATCGATTTTTGAAAGAAAATATGAGTGATCACAAAATAAGCTTATTTTTCCATTTAAACGTGTTTTAACGAAGTTATAAGCGATTTTAGTTTCCTTAAATTTTTTTTGCCAAAAAAATCGATTTTTGAAAGAAAATATGAGTGATCACAAAATAAGCGTATTTTTCCATTTAAACGTGTTTTAACGAAGTTCGATTTTTGATCACAAAATAAGCTTATTTTTCCATTTAAACGTGTTTTAACTAAGTTATAAGCGAATTTAGTTTTTTTAATTTTTTTGACCAAAAAATCGATTTTTGAAAGAATATGTGAGTGATCACAAAATAAGCTTATTTTTCCATTTAAACGTGTTTTAACGAAGTTATAAGCGATTTTAGTTTTCTTAATTTTTTTACCAAAAAATCTATTTTTGAAAGAATATGTGAGTGATCACAAAATAAGCGTATTTTTCCATTTAAACGTGTTTTAACGAAGTTATAAGCGATTTTAGTTTCCTTAAATTTTTTTTGCCAAAAAAATCGATTTTTGAAAGAAAATATGAGTGATCACAAAATAAGCGTATTTTTCCATTTAAACGTGTTTTAACGAAGTTATAAGCGATTTTAGTTTCCTTAAATTTTTTTACCAAAAAATCGATTTTTGAAGGAAAATATGAGCGATCACAAAATAAGCTTATTTTTCCATTTAAACGTGTTATAACGAAGTTATAATCGATTTTAATTTTCTTAATTTTTTTGACCAAAAAATTTATTTTTGATGGAAAATACGAGTGATCACAAAATAAGCTTATTTTTCCATTTAAACGTGTTTTAACAAAGTTATAAGCGATTTTAGTTTCCTTAAATTTTTTGACCAAAAAATCGATTTTTGAAAGAAAATATGAGTGATCACAAAATAAGCTTATTTTTCCATTTAAACGTGTTTTAACGAAGTTATAAGCGATTTTAGTTTCCTTAAATTTTTTTTGCCAAAAAAATCGATTTTTGAAAGAAAATATGAGTGATCACAAAATAAGCGTATTTTTCCATTTAAACGTGTTTTAACGAAGTTATAAGCGATTTTAGTTTCCTTAAATTTTTTTTGCCAAAAAAATCGATTTTTGAAAGAAAATATGAGTGATCACAAAATAAGCTTATTTTTCCATTTAAACGTGTTTTAACGAAGTTATAAGCGATTTTAGTTTCCTTAAATTTTTTTTGCCAAAAAAATCGATTTTTGAAAGAAAATATGAGTGATCACAAAATAAGCGTATTTTTCCATTTAAACGTGTTTTAACGAAGTTATAAGCGATTTTAGTTTTTTTAAATTTTTTTACCAAAAAATTGATTTTTGATGGAAAATATGAGTGATCACAAAATAAGCTTATTTTTCCATTTTAACGTGCTTTAACGAAGTTATAAACGATTTTAGTTTCCTTAAATTTTTTTGACCAAAAAATCGATTTTTGAAGGGAAATACTAGTGATAGTATTAAGCTTATATTTCCATTTAAACGTGTTTTAACGAAGTTATAAGCGATTTTAGTTTCCTTAAATTTTTTTACCAAAAAATCGATTTTTGAAAGAAAATATGAGTAGTGATCACAAAATAAGCGTATTTTTCTATTTAAACGTGTTTTAACGAAGTTATAAGCGATTTTAGTTTCCTTAAATTTTTTGACCAAAAAATCGATTTTTGAAAGAAAATATGAGTGATCACAAAATAAGATTATTTTTCCATTTAAACGTGTTATAAGCGATTTTAATTTTCTTAAATTTTTTTACCAAAAAATCGATTTTTGAAAGAAAATATGAGTGATCATAAAATAAGCTTATTTTTCCATTTAAACGTGTTTTAACGAAGTTATAAGCGGTTTTAGTTTCCTTAATTTTTTTTGACCAAAAAATCGATTTTTGAAAGAAAATATGAGTGATCACAAAATAAGCGTGTTTTTCCATTTAAACGTGTTTTAACGAAGTTATAAGCGATTTTAGTTTTCTTAAATTTTTTGACCAAAAAATCGATTTTTGATGGAAAATATGAGTGATCACAAAATAAGCTAATTTTTCCATTTAAACGTGTTTTAACTAAGTTATAAGCGATTTTAGTTTCCTTAAATTTTTTGACCAAAAAATCGATTTTTGATGAAAAATATGAGTAGTGATCACAAAACAAGCTTATTTTTCCATTTAAATGTGTTTAACAAAGTTATATGCGATTTTCGTTTTCTTAAGTTTTATGCTAAAAAATCGATTTTTGAAGGAAAATATGAGTGATCACAAAAGAAGCTTATTTTTTTATTTAAACGTGTTTTAACGAAGTTATAAGCGATTTTAGTTTTCGTAAGATTTTTGGCCAAAAAATCGATTTTTGAAGGAAAATATGAGTGATCACAAAATAAGCATATTTTTCCATTTAAACGTATTTTAACGAAGTTTTTAGTTTTCTAAGGTTTTTTGAATAAAAGATCCACTTTTGAAGGAAAATATGAGTGATCACAAAATAAGCATATTTTTCCATTTAAACGTATTTTAACGAAGTTTTTAGTTTTCTAAGGTTTTTTGAATAAAAGATCCACTTTTGAAGGAAAATATGAGTGATCACAAAATAAGCATATTTTTCCATTTAAACGTATTTTAACGAAGTTTTTAGTTTTCTAAGGTTTTTTGAATAAAAGATCCACTTTTGAAGGAAAATATGAGTGATCACAAAATAAGCTTATTTTTCCATTTAAACGTTGAGTAATCACAAAATAAGCTTATTCTTCCATGTAACCATGTTTTAGCGAAGCTATAACCGATTTTAGTTTTCTCATGTTGTTTAACCAAAAAATCGACTTTTAAAGGAAAATAAGAGTGACCACAAAATAAGCTTTATACCCATCATCAAAATTATATTGTTTTTGTCATTCTATTGATGCAGTTTGTTTCGCATTGGGTCATATCGGTCCATGTTTTCGCATAGCCCATGTGGCCCCCGAAAAACAGTGTAAATAGTCACAGATGGTTAACAACATAAGTAGGTCAATGAAATTCTACATAATCAAGTTTTATATGAGCCAAAATCTTCCTACCAAATTTTACGAGAATCGGCCCATAATTGACCTTACCCCCCATGTAAGCTCTCCTTCAGAAAAGACTTTAACTCTTATAACTTGCTTCAAAATAATAGTTAAGCAACGAAATTAAACGTAAACAAGTTTTTGGGGAACTAAAATATCTCCCCCATATTTTATGGGGATCGGCCCATATTTGACCCTTCCCCCTTCATATAAGGTCCCTCTCAGAAAACGACTATAGCGGTCATAACTTGCTTCAAAATGATAGCAATGCAACGAAATTCGACATATACAAGTTTTAAGGGAACAGAAATATCTTTTCTAAATTTTTTGTAAATCGGCCCATAATTGACCCTACCCCTCATACAAGCTCCCCTTCAGAAAATGACTTTAACTCTTATAACTTGCTTCAAAATGATAGTTAAGCAACGAAATTAAACGTAAACAAGGTTTTGGGGAACTAAAATATCTCCCCAATATTTTATGGATCCTACCCCCATATAAGGTTTTACTGAAACCAAAATCTTTGTAAAATTTTCGAAGGATGATAAAATAAGTACTACCATCACCCTATCTATATTACTATGTATTTATATATGATTTCCATTTCCCGAAATTCACTTGAAATTTAAAACACATGACTGATGGTGGGTATATAAGATTCGGCACGGCCGAATATAGCACTCTTACTTGTTATTTTGTACGATTTTCAATTTTGAAAAAATATTGTTTAACTTTCTGACTACGTGAAATATATACCTATTTTTAATAAAAACTTCCACAACAGATGACATTTGTTGCCAGAAGAAAATAAAATGTTTTGCATATTTTCATACACAATTTTTCGCAAACAAATAACATTTAATAACTGTCCATAACAGAAGGCTTAATTGTCTGCAGTTTATTTAATGGTAAAAGGAAATTATTAAAATTAGAATTAAGATTTAAAGATTATTGTTTCGGCTATAATAAAAAAGCCTTCAGGTGATAAACTTAAATAACCAAGAGAAAATGTGCAAAATTCTAATACTCTGCGATCTATAAACATTAGTGAAGTCCCATTGTAGGAACACAATGTAAATGTTAGTGTAAAATATGCATATATGCTAAATATTGAACTAAAATTTGGAAAAATTAACATATTTAAGATTTGGTTTTAAGGATCAAATTTAGATTTTTCCATTTTTTTCTTTGCAACACTAATGCTGGTTGTGTTTGTGAACACAAGTTTTATTTTAAAAGATTTACTCCCTAATATACACACAATTGCAAATATTATTTTCTTTTGTTTCTCGTGTTAATCTTTCACTTACACTGCAGTATCTCGTTGGCTAAAAAATCTTTAGGATTCTCCTCTCCTGGTTCACATAAAAACAAATAGATTTTATCCTTAAGGCGTAGAGTTGTATAGCGTGTTGCATAGTAGCGGGCATGTAAAAATCGTGAAGTATTTGCAAGTATTGTTATGAAACCCTGAGGAAAGAAGGAAAAACAAAAAAGAAATACGAGACAAATTAAAAAGCTAAATTTAACTAAGACAAAAAAAATAATGAAATAATAAAAAACAAGTACAAATATAATCGGTCAAGCGCAATTATACGATACCCTACACCGCAAGATTTTGGTATTTGGAGATATTATTTATTTTTACAATTTTTGCAAATGGACTTTTTGTGGGAGTTATGATCTTGAGCGAAATTTCTTCATCTGTTCAAATAGAAAAAAAAATTTTCGTTGCTTTTAATGCTCTTTTTTACAACCCAATTTTAAAACTGACTTGTCGTAGAAGAAGAGTAAAGTAACAACTTAGATAAGTCATTACAAATAAGTATTTAGTTAGTAGTGGAATAGTTGTGATCAATATGACCACACAACATGTTTGACACTGCTCACTGTAGTGGTGTAGGGTACAAAAAAGGTCATGAATAAATTGCAGAAGTTTGAAGTAAAAATGGCAAAATGGCCGGTAGTTAATTTTTTCTTTAGTTATATTAAAAATATAAGTAGGGTTTAAATATTTTGGAAATAATGGAAAATATTTAAGCAATTAATGAGAAAATTTTCTAATGCGAGGGGTGGTAAAGTAAGTAATTTAATAAATATACAAACCTCAACAGCCACTAAGTCTACAGCAGCTAGAATTTGTTCATTTAAATCTTCATCAGTGTCGTTAAAATTTGCTACATTAATCCATTGTAAACCAATTGTATTGCCATATCTTGATTGATTTTCAAAGACCTGCTGAACATCATCTAGATATTGTTGTTGCAGTTCATTAAAAATAATGTTGCTTGAATCGTAAACTATTAATATCGAAGTTAAATGAACATAATAAGTAGTAACTAAAAATAAAAATTAGTATTACTTTTACAACTTTAAGATTAAACAAAAATCAATTTTATAAATTCACCTAAATATTGTATTAAACTGCCAGTTCCATGCATTTCAGCAATTGTCTTTTTCTATGACTTTTATCTATTTGTGGTTAAAACTAAAGTTTAAATAGTTTTTATACTTCTTATAGACATTATGATGTAGACAATTCGATTTCATTAAAAGCATTCTTTTTATTTTGTTTGTTTTGGTAATTTGATGAAATGTAAATAGAATTATAATCAATTTAATATTAAATTGAAATATAATTGCAATTGCAGAAATAATTTATGCAAATAAGACAAATTATTAGAAATGTGTATTTTATAAATGTGTTAGATTAATGTTGAAATTTATTATTATTTTTTTTTTAAATTTGTAAATTTGATTTAAGTAATTAATTTTAAAAAATTTTCAGAATTAATTTTTTAAATTATACTAAAGTTATTTTACTAAAGTGATTGATTTTATGTAGATTTTTTTATTAGAATTTAATTTAAATTTTAACAAGTAAGAGTGTTATATTCGGCTATGCCGAATCTTATATACCCACCATCAAACCTCGTTTGACTCGAATGAAACTTACTTACGTCGAATTTCATCTATATAGTCGTATATTTAGGCCAGTTATAAGCGTTAAAGTAATTTTCTGAAGGGGACCTTATATAGGGGGATAGGGTCAATTATGGGTCGATTCTCATAAAATTTGGTACACAGAATTTGGTAGACAGAATTTGGTTCGTATTAAATTTATTTGTGTCGAATTTCATTGCTACACTCGTATTTTTAAACCATTAATGAGTGTTGCAGTCATTTTCTGAAGGGGACCTTATATGGGGGGTGGGGTCAATCATGGGCCGATCCTCATAAAATTTTTTAGATAGATTTTGACTCGCATGAAACTTACTTATGTCAAATTTCATCTATATACTAATATTTTTAAGCCAATAATGAGCGTTAAAGTCATTTTCTGAAGGGGATAAAATTTTGCATAGTGATTTTGGATCATAAGAAACTTACCTATATCGAATTTCATCGCTATATTCGTATTTTTGAGCAAGTTATGGCTGTTAAAGCTGCTTTTCGAGGGGCCACTTGTATGGGGGCTATCCGAAAACGTGGACCGATATTGCCCATTTCCAATACCAAACAAACCTTACCTATAAGAAATATTTATGTGAAATTTCAACCCTCTAGCTCTTTCCATTCGGACTCTATCGTGCTTTCCACAGACAGACAGACGGACGTACAGACGGACACACATGGCTAGATCGTCCTAGAATTTAATGAGGACCCAGAATATATATACTTTTGTGGGTCTATAAACAATATTTCGATGTGTTACAAACGGAATGACAAAATCAATATACCCCCCATCTTTTTTGATGGTGGGTATAAAAATTGAGGTTGAATCAACCTCGCGGTACAATTCAGGATTGCATTTTATCCCTATTACTCTGGGTAAATACGATTAATAATAGTCTTTTAAGGTCCTCAATCGATGACGGATTTTGACTAAGGTAAAATTATTTATGATATAGAAACAAGTATGCCATAAATAAGACTTTCGGTTGGGCTGAATGTCAATCCTACCAAAACGAAATCTGTCTCTTCACCAATTCTTTTGGAAGACCAAAAGTACATCCATTACAGAGTTCAAGTTTCTCGGATGAATTCTTTCCTCCTATAGAAACATCTATAAATTAGGAGACGTTGACCAAAAACTATTATAGGACACGTCATTAATGTATTCTGCACAGAAAAAATTATCGGTAGTTTATTTTCAATTAACATGTTTTTCCCTTTCTTTAGCTTTTATTTAAACAATTTCTTAATTGTAATAATTATCTCATTGTTTTGATCCTAAGTATACAAATTTGATTAAATTTTTAATTGAACCAATTAATTTTTTAATTGGCTGAAAAAGTTTTTCCAGCCTACTTTTTTAATTTGGTTTTTTTTTGATATTTTTTTTGTAATTTATTTATAATGGTAAGAATGTTTATAATTCTTAAATAGTCAATAATATTTAAGGCATAAGATGTTGAAGTTTCATAAATATTTTAAAATTTATAAATCACTTTATTTGTTCAAATGTTACAACAAAGAGATGTTACAACAAAGAGATGTTTAACGCATTGTTAAAGGAAAGTAATCCTTTAACTTTGTAAGCACTCAATTAATGCTTTGATTGTCTCAATCATCGACATAATTGATTTTTAATACATTTTTAACCAAACTGTTTAATTCATTTGATTAATAAATTAACTAAAATGTAAGTTTTATTTTATTAAATATTCAATTTATCCAATTAATGAATTAACTAATTTTAAATTTTGAGTTTAATTACTGATGTTAATTGTTTTGATTATTTCTTTAATTGGAAAAAATATTTTTCTACAAAATTTCATAATTGATATCATCATTTTGTTGATAGGTGCAAAACTTGCTTAATACAATTAATTTGATAATTAAAACTCATTTTCAGTTTTTTCTGTGTGGACATGTTGTACGGCCATACACAAACATCACTGGTAATATAAATTGGCGGGAACTGTGGGAAATTGGCCACAGAGACGAGATCGTGGTCAAACGAAACTTTAGACTCAACTCTTGTGGGAATCTGTTGTTATACAAACCAATTTGATCTTTATAGAAAATCGAGAAAAAGCTATTAGGGCGTTATCAGCCAAGTTTAATGTAAAACTTTATTGGACTGTAGGAGAGTAATAACCAGTGGTAAGCTCTGTATCATAAGGGTATCAGACTACTCGTTGATAATCGGCAATTTTCATTGGAATGTACTTGGTAGGAAAAATGCTTAAGGAAGCTTGATTTTAACGTAACGAAATTAGATCCAAATATTTTGGGATCTATGTTTTCAGGCATTATATCCTCTCAACTATAAATATTATCCAAAAAAGGTGGATACAGCAGAACCGATAGTGGACTAGATTAATGTTACCGTATTTGATACGAATACCACTAGAAATATAAATTGGCGGAAAATGTGGGTTATTGTACCCAGATAGGAGATCGTGGTCAAGCGGATTTTTAGGGCAAACTCTTGTAGGAATATGTTGCTGCATAAATTACTCTAAACTGGGAGACAAATTTGAGAAAAAGCAATTAGGGCGTTATCAGCTGATAAGGTTTAATCTACAACCATAATGGACTGTTAGAATGGAATGGTACCAGGACACTAGGTGATAATTGTCAATGAAAAGGGAATGTACTTGCTAGGGAAGGAACCTTAAGGAGGTTAATCTAACTAAATTTGATTAAAATATCTTGGGAGCTATGTTTTCAGGCATAATATCCTTCTTTCTATAAATACTTTTCAAGAAAAAGTAGGCACAACAGTCCCGATAGTAAACTACATTAATGTTAACGTAAATGATGACATCCTCCTTTCAACTGAATTTCATCTAATCTAAATGTTCAAAAGCTTTTTATACCCTACACCACTTTAGTGGGGAGGGTATATTGGGTTTGTGCTGATGTTTGTAACGCACAATAATATTGGTCCTATACCCACCTTAATGTATACCAATCGGCTTAGAATCATTTTCTGAGTCGATGTCCGTCTGTTTGTCCGTCCGTCCATGTAAACCTTGTAATCAAACTACAGGTCGCAATTTTGAAGATTTTACAATGAAATTTGGCACATGATCTTCTATTGTCCCAGGGACGAAACCTATTGAAAATGGTTACGATCGGTCCATTATTTCACCTAGCCCCTATACAACTGAACCCCTGAATAGGGCTATTAAGTTCATAATTATGTTTAATATACTCGTATCTCGACAGAAAGCTGCAAAACCAAATTCTATATTAGCCTTGATGAACCTCATAAATATTTTAATTATAGGGTCTCATTTGACTATAGCCCCTGCCCCTAGTCAAAGCCCCTTCAAAATTTGACTAAAATGTCCACAATTTTATTCAACAATAAATGGCTTAAGTACGTATATCTGAGGCAAGGTACAATTCAACTCAAATGCTTTATTATGAAAACTAAATCACATTTTTTTGTAACAGCTATTATACGGTCGGCCTCGCCCGACTATAATTTCTTACTTGTTTTAATTTCTAGTGTTTAATTGTGAGAGCTACTTGGCTCAGGGTTAAAATTTTCAATTATTTTGTTTAATAACCTCAAAAAGTTTTATTTTCATAACATGTTGCTTCAACATTCTACCCATTAAGAGTAAAATGTTTATTAAGCTCAAAAAACATCAACAGATGATATTTTATGTTAGTACTTCATAACGCATTAAAATTAAATCCTTTATTCAATTATATAAAAATTTTAAATGCTTTCATAAATCTCCTTTACTCCTACAAACTAAGAATTTTTAAATGACTTTTTGTCTTTTCTGTTTCATATTATAACTACTGCATACTCAGAGAAACTCTTAACACACATACATACATACATCCTAGTTCACACAAGTTACCTACATCTTTTATTTCTTCATACAACTCTGGTCAAATAGTTTAGTTTCACTTACTTGGCATGAGTGCATCATCATTGGCCCCCAATCCCAACAGTAATTTAGTGTCTATGAAAATAATAAAATCCTTTAGATTTTCATCTACATGTTAAGAATGCCTGAAATAAAATTTATATTTAAGGCTTAACTTAAGGTCGTGGCATATACACTTTAAAAAAAGAAAAATAACGTTAAAAATTTGCAACCAAAATAATTTAATTCCCCATAGATGCTCACAGTCGTGGGAGGATTTGTTTTAGCATGTTTTTGCTTGCAGAAGCATGAAAAGTGTGAAATGTATGGAACAAAGTAAATAATTTTTTTTTGTCTAGTGAAAAAGTTTGCACATTCAATTTTTCTTTTCTTTTTGTTGTATGTAAATTATTTTCTTATTATTATATCTACCGCATTCTTGTTATTATAGTTAATGGGGAATCAAATAAGTTGTAGTCTAGACCAACTAACAAAAATAATTTCAGCATCATCAAATTTTATAAAAGGAAAGGAGTCCTTTTAATAATGCTTGCTAAATACCTTAAAGAATATCAATCGTCTCAGAGGGATGTGCTTTATGTGACTCAAGTTATAGTTCAGAAAAGCGGAAAAAGAACAGAGATTTTTAATTTTTTCATTGAACGGGATTACTAAATTCAATGAAAAATATAAATTAAATATGTATGTTAATTATACCCTACACCACTTTAGTGGGGAGGGTATATTGGGTTTGTACTGATGTTTGTAACACAGAATAATATTGGTCCTATAACCACCTTAAAGTACACCAATCGGCTTAGAATCATTTTCTGAGTCGATTTAGCTATGTCTGTCCGTCCGTCCGTCTGTCCGTCCATGTAAACCTTGTAATCAAACTACATGTCGTAATTTTGAAGATAATTCAATGAAACTTGGTACGTGATCTTCTATTGTCTCAGGGACGAAGCCTATTGAAAATGGTTAAGATCGGTCCATTATTTCACCTAGCCCCCATACAACTGAACCCCGGAATAGGGCTTGTAAACCTTGTAATCAAACTACAGGTCGCAATTTTGAAGATAATTCAATGAAATTTGGTACATGATCTTCGGTTGTTCCAGGGACGAAGCCACTGTGGCCAATTTAGCTATTTTCTCGTCAAATCTAGCGATTTTTAATCCCATTTTGCGGGGGAAAATATGATTTAGCTATTAGCGGGAAATCTAGCGATTTTTCTTTAGATTTTAAGGCATTTTTTATTCATTTATATGTTGATAATATCGCTTAAAAGTTGCTACGAATGACGATTTACATATATGTATGTATAAGTATAAAAATATGCATTCAATGTAAATTATTTGAGTTTTAGCTGTGTGTATTATACTTATTTTGAATGTTCTGAAGAACATAATTAGGAGCAAATATTTGTGCGTACAGGTAAAGTTATACGAAAAATTTTAAAAGGGGTATATTTTGTTGTACTCAAAAAACGAATATTTAATTATTCTAGTCTTTTAGTAAATGAGTGATATGATAATAAAATTTACCATAATTCTAAAAATTAGTGAACATTGGAAATAAGTGACGAAAGGATCGATCCATAAAGTCCTAAAAATTTACAACATTTCTAAGGCGTATAGGGCCGCATATCGATATTGCAGATAAACTTCCCACAAAAGGAGTGTATAATAATAATCTTGGGTGCCCCGGTAGGCTAGTTGGTAGTGTGCTAGCCTGTTCGTCTGAGGGTTGTGGGTTCGATTCCCAGCAGAGATCCTGGTCTGCTACACTACAACGGTCGTATGGTTATCGTCACCCTGCTCGGTAAATTAGGTAAGAATATAATTTGTAATTGTATTGTAATGGAAAAATAAATAATACTCTTATGCTGAAAATAAAGGATCGATCCAAGGCCAGCATTTCGAAATTCAATTTATCTTTACAACATTTCTAAAGCAATCTGTATAGGGTCGCATATCGAAATTAACCTCAACTTGACATTTTTCCTAACCCAAAGTGAAAATATTTAACATAAAAAAAGATTATCTTATGTGTTTGTTATAAGATGTGTTTGTATCACTATCCCATTCCTACGTATGTATATAGATTTTAGCGATAAATCGCTGACTTTTTAGAATAATATAAAAAATCTGAAAAATTTTGCTATTTGTTTTCAGAATCATATAATAAATATTATTTTGACGATTTATCGCTAAATTTTTCAAAATGTCTTGAATTTAGCTATTTTCTAGCTATTTTTCAGTCGACTTTAGCGATATTTTTGGGAAAAAAGTTGGCAACAGTGGACGAAGCCTATTGAAAATGGTTAAGATCGCTTCATTATTTCATCTAGCCCCCATACAACTGAACCCCCGAATAGGGCTTGTAAACCTTGTAATCAAAGTACTGGTCGCAATTTTGGAGATAATTCAATGAAATTTGATACATGATCTTCTATTGTACCGGAAACGAAGCGTATTGAAAATGGTTAACATCGGTCCATTATTTCACTTAGCCCCCATACAACTGAACCCGCCGAATAGGCCTTTTAAGTTCTTAATTATGTTTAATATACTCCTATCTCGACAAAAAGCTGTAAAACCAGCTTCTATATTAGCCTTAATAACCCTCATGAATTTTATAATTATAGGGCCTCATTTGACCCTAGCCCCTATAAAAAGCCCCCTTCAAAATTTGACTTAAATGCCACAATTTTATTCCAGAATAAATGGCTTAAGTATATCTGAGACAAGGAAAAATTCGACTTAAATGCTTCATTATGAAAACAAAATCACATTTTATTTTTGTAACAGGTGTAGGGTATTATATGGTCGACCTCGCCCGACTATAATTTCTTACTTGTTTTATTTGTCTCAAACTTCGGTTATCGCTTAACCGGTATTTTCGTTTCGGCAAAAAAATAACCATAAATTGAGATAAGCAATTAAGTTCTAATATAGCCTTTAGTTCTTTCGAGAATTCATTTAA
The DNA here is from genome assembly GCF_015586225.1 of Lucilia sericata. Classification (NCBI taxonomy): domain Eukaryota; kingdom Metazoa; phylum Arthropoda; class Insecta; order Diptera; family Calliphoridae; genus Lucilia; species Lucilia sericata. Next base: position 67,177 of record NW_023995420.1, on the reverse strand, counting down.
ATCTGTTATGAAATTAAAATACATCTTTTGTGTGTGGCAGACCTTCTCTTCTTAATAAACACAATGCAAAATTATGTATTTTGCAATGCAAATATTTAACATAGAGTCATTGCAGACCAATTATTTTGGGATGTTGTAAATTGATTATTTGATTATATAGATAATGTAATGTAAATAATCACTTATTCTTAATATGAAAAACTGATAATGAAATCTCGATTTGTATGGCAACTAGGAATATATTTAGGTTTATTTGATTTTTTTCGAACTGTATAATTTTATTTAATTTAACTATATAATTATATTTTTAATATCACCATTCTCGAATTCGAGTCCCACTTGGGGATTAGATTAGATGGAAAACACTGCGACCTATGTGTGGATCTTTTGTGCAGCCGATTGGTTCGCCGTACAAGTTTTAGTTCACGCACAAAGGTAGCTGGTTTAGATAGTGAGAGGTTGAAGATGTCTTTTGGGGTTAGCAAGGCAGCACCCAAGATCTTAGCTCAGTGAGACTCTAATGTTGGGCAGTTACATAAGATATGTTCTGAGTTTTAATCTTGTAGGCCACAGAATCTGCATAGATTCATTGAAGAGTTGCCAAGAATGAATTGATGATATCTGGGACCACAATGTGCTCTGATGGCTTTATTGATAGTACTGGATATATGCAAATTCCAATTAAGGGTCTTGTCAAGAATGATCCCTAGGTATTTAACTTCTTCGGAAAACTTAATCGTTGAACCGTTTAGTGTTGGCTCAATGAGTTTCAGAGATCTGCGTCTTATAAATGGTACCAGGATGGTTTTTGAGGAGTTGATAGTAAGCCTTCTCTCTTGGCACCACTTGGATGTTTGACTGATCGCTTCTTGTATCTGCTCCGATATCGTTACGTCTTCAAATACTTTCACGGATGTGACAAGATCGTCAGCGTAACCGTATGTACAGAAACATAAGTCATTGAGTTTTTCAAGTAGACTATCGATAACCAGTGTCCACAGTAGTGGTGATAGTACGCCTCCCTGAGGACAGGCTCTGGTAGCCCATATGGTCCTCAATCTTCCACGTAGATCAAATTCAATGACTCTGGATGTCACAATTTCCAGTATTCAGTTTCTTAAGACAGACACAGCCGAATAAAATACTCTGATTAGTTAAATTTTTAATCTACAGTCAGCCCCAACTAAAATTAACACCCATAATGAAGTTATTGTATAATTACAATTTATTTTGTACCAAAGGCAAAAAATATTAATGAAATATTTAAAGGTATTACTGATTGATAAACTTATTTACGTATTCACAACACACATATATAAATATGAAAACATATTCATACATACATAGTATGTAAGTATGTAAGTGTACACAAACAAACACCTACAAAGGAAAAGTTGATTATGTGTAATAAATTTAAATAGAATAAATTGTATAAACACAACACAGGCTTTACAACTATGTATCTACCGTAATGATGTTGATAGAAACTTTTTACACAAAAAATTAGAAAAACTAAACTAGAGTAAAATAAAAAAGAATTATAAAACAAACTGTGATGTCTATCAAATATCAACATATTCAAAGTTGATGTTTCTCTGTTTCATCATCAAAGGTTGTGAAGTGATATTATTGCCTTCGGGGAATAACTATAATTTTAAAAACACATTTTTACAGTTCGTACAACTGATAGTGCCACTGCTGCTTCTACTGTTACCATTGCTACTTGTTTTAGTTTGTTGTCATTAAAAATGTTTGTGATGAATATCTATGTATGTATGTCTCTATTTCTAAATGTAGCAGGCATTACATGGAAATAAGCAGTACATTAATTTATAGATATTTTGCCTTGAAGTTGTTTATGTTGCCAATTTAAATCTATCCAAAAGGCAAATCACAGGTAAACAAATGTAAATACAAATAGATACATTTAGACATAACGTCACCTAAAACGGAAATGGCTCCAACTAAACAAAAATTTAAAATCGACAAATTTAAAAAAAAAAAAAAAAAACAAATGCCTACAAAATTCTGTACAACATTTTTTTTGGAAAATTATTATATATTTAAACTCAGGAATAAAAAATAGTTACAATTGATCATTTTTTATTTGGTAAATTTTGAAAATAAAATTTCTGTCCGAATACAGTGTTAAATCTTTTACTAAAAACAGGTTAAACTTAAACCTTTTGACGTCTACTTCGAATGTCAAGATTTAGCAGAAGATGTATAAAAATAGCGCTTTTGTAGAAAAATTTTTGATCTCGAAAATATTTAAATTCTGTCAATCAGAAAAAATAGATCAAACTAGATCCTGTACATACCTGATAGTACAGACTTAATCCAGGAAAAATACACTTACATTTACAATGTATAGTACACATACATACATATTTATGGTTATATCATTATACCTTTTTATACCCACCATCAAAAAATATGGGGGGTATATTGATTTTGTCATTCCGTTTGTAACACATCGAAATATTGCTCATAGACCCATAAAAGTATATATATTCCTGGTCCTTATCAAATTCTAAGACGATCTAGCCATGTCCGTCCGTCCGTCTGTCCGTCCGTCTGTCTGTCTGTCCGTCCGTCCGTCTGTCCGTCTGTCCGTCCGTCCGTCCGTCTGTCCGTCTGTCTGTTGAAATCACGATAGGGACCACACGAGAGGAGCTAGACAGTTGAAATTTTGCATAAATATTCTCTATTATTAAGGTTTGTTTAGTATTGAAAATGGGCAATATCGGTCCACTTTTTCGGATAGCCCCCATACAAGTGGACCTCCAAAAAACAGCTTCAACGGGCATAACTGCTTTAGAAGTACAAGTATAGCGATGAAATTCGACATAAATAAGTTCCATATGAGCCAAAATCTTTCTACCAAATTTTTTCAGGATCGGCCCATAAATGACCCTACCCCCTTTCAGAAAATGACTTTAACACTCATTACTGGCCTAAAAATTCGGGTATAGCGATAAAATTCAGTATAAATAAGTTTCTTGCGAACCAAAACCTTTTAACCAATTTTTTTTAGGATCGGCCCATAAATGACCATACCCCCCATATAAGGCCCGTTTCTGAAAATGACTTTAACACTCATTACTGGCCCCAAAATGCAAGTATAGCGATGAAATTCGGCATAGATAAGTTTCATGTGAGCCTAAATGTTTTTACCAAATTTTTTGAGCATCGGTCCATAATTGACCCTTCACCTCATATAAGGTCCCCTTTAGAAAATTACTTTAACACTCATTACTGGTCCAAAAATGCGAGTATGGCGATGAAATTCGGTATAAGTAAGTTTATTACGAACCGAAATCGCTCTACGATTTTTTTTTAAGATCGGCCCATAAATGACCCTACCTCCCATATAAGGTCCCCTTCTGAAAATGACTTTAACGCTCATTACTGGCTAAAAAATACGAATATAGCAATAAAATTTTACACAATTAAGTTCCTCGCGAGCCAAAATCTTTTTAATAACTTTTATTATGGATAGGTCCAGGAAATAGCTTTAACGCTCATTACTGTCTTAAAAATAAGAATAAAGCGATGAAATGCTACACACGTAAGTTTCTTACGAGCCAAAACCTCTGTGTCAATTTTTTTTGGATCGGCCCATAAATGACCCTTCCCGCATATAAGGACCCCCTCTGCAAATAACTATAATGTTCATTACTGGCTTAAAAATATGAATGTAGTGACGAAAATTGACGCACATAAGTTTAATGCGTGCCAAAATCTCTCCACCAAATTTAGGGAGGATCGGTCCATAATTTACCCTACCGCCCATACAAGGTCCCCTTCAGAAAATTTCTTAAACGATCATTACTGGCTTAAAAATATAAGTTATGAAATACGGTTATGAAATTCGCTACGAATTTCACGCGGAATGTGTCCGTAATTCACCCTACCCCCCCATAAAATTACATGAACGCTAATTGCTGGCATAAAAATGCGAGAACAGCGATGATATTCAATGTAAACAAATTTTATATGAACCAAAATCAGTCAAAAAAAATTGTCTACAACAATTGACCATACACCACATATGAGATCCTCTTTAGAAAATTTGATGAAGAAAACTCAGATAATTACAAGTACAGCGGTTAAAATCGACATAAAAAAGTTTATACTTTGGAACATAATTCTTCGTTCCGAATTTAATGAGGACTGATTTATAACTGACCCTACCCCCTATAAAAGGTTCCCTGCAGGAAAGAGTTTTTGGTTAATAAAATACAAGTGTTCCTTATTTAAAATACGAGTATGGCGCATAAATAAGTTCTATACAAACGAAATCTATGTACAAAATTTTATGAGTATCGGTTCATAATTGACACTCACGGTTTAAGAATTGAAATAAAATATTTGGTTTTTAAAAATTAATATTTTGTTAGTTCAAAAGAGCTCGGTCCATAATTGTCTTAGGCCATATTCCAAACATCACCCTGATGTTTATAGGGGAGCATTCCTTTTACGGCATACGGTTTGATGGTGGGTATATGAGATTCGGCACAGCCGAATATAACACTCTTACTTGTTTTACTTACAATCTACATTTGTTTATGTTTCATAATTTTATTTATAAAACAAATTTGTTATCAAGTTTCTTAGTATCTCTTTGACTAGTTTGTTTTCTTTTGCCCTCAAATTGATGGAGTTTCGTACCCTACTTAACTTTAATGGAAATGCGTAATACTTACTTCATACATGTAACATTCAAAAATTTTGTTTAATCAACGCCTATGAATCTTTTCTGAAAATCAGTAAAATGCACATAAAACACTTTAAAATTCCAGATTTGAACTTGAGATTTCATATTCCTGTGAATAAATATTTTTTGGATATCGTTCGATAATAAATCATAGGATCCATATGGCACCCACACGGGTATAATTTAATGAATTATTGTTATTTTTACACTGTATAGTTTCATATAGTCGGACATACCCGAATATATCTTTTTACTTGTTTTTTCTCCATCCTTATAAAAACTTGTTCAAAGCGCCCTTTTCCTTTGCATTTGTTCAGATTTATTTGCTTCAACACACTGTTTTCGTATTGCCACACAAGCAGAAATACAAATATTATCTCACAGTTTATTTAGTAATTTTTTTGTTTATTTATTTAACTGTGATTATATGTATATATTTGTTAAAATAATTATAAGTATCATACAAATTATTAAGTTTTTATATTGTCACTGACCCAGTTATGTTAATTTCTAATTTAAATAAAAAGACGTAAGGTATAAGTCCGATTAATCGACCATTTAAATATGATATACTTGCTATTAGAATATTTAAGATATTGGACTTTATTCATTTAATCTATTACAATATCCTTTATAGTTCAAAATAAAAGGGTATCAGTCGATTATCGATTTCATATAGTTGAACTTTTATATATTTTTGTATACCCTACACCCCTTTAGTGGGAAGGGTATATTGGGTTTGTACTGATGTTTGTAACATACAAAAATATTCGTCCTATAAAGTATACCAATCGGCTTAGAATCGTTTTCTGAATCCATGTAAACCTTGTGCGCAAGCTACAGAACCCCCGAAAAGGGCTGATTTCATACTTATGTTAAATATATCGATAAAAAGCGGCACAACTAAGTTTTATACAAGTCTTGATGACCTTGCGATCACAAAGATCAGGCCTCATTTGACCCTAGCTCCCATACAAAGTCCCCTTCAGAAAATTACTTGAATGTCCAAAATTAACTTGTAAACACAAATATCGTGATGAAATTCAGCACGAATAAATATTATATATATATATATATATATATATATATATATATATATATATATATATATATATATATATATATATATATATATATATATATATATATATATATATATATATACAGTATTGTTCGAAACCTAAGCAACTTTTTTTGGCATTGTATACAAAGTGCTATATTTTCTATTTTAATTGATTTATTCAAAATTATATAATTGATAATAATAATATTATGTGTCTACATTATAATAACAACAACAAAATTGTAATTCCATTTCGATGTGAGTTACAAGAAAATAATAACTGAATTAACTCAATAAATAGCTGTTCGAAACTTAAGCAACTTTTTGATCTTCTTATGCAAATCTTTGGTGCCTTTGAGTTCCAAACACCTTTATGGAATAGATTAGTTACTAGTGTAGTTCGTAATGAAACCCAATCGGATTTTAAGCTATTCGCCCCTGCAATGTTTTCCAAAACGGCGAGTTCCGAAACAGCACTTCAAAACGCCGAACAGCATCTCTAAGGGATTTGAGTCAGGAAATTTTGATGAGCAATCAAAGAGTTTGGGTCCTATTACCCGATAACAACTCTTAGATCAACTTTGCCAAAGGTTTTGGTTCATTATCATGCTGAAAATCGCAATAAAGTAAGTTGATCTGTTCGATGTACTCAATCATATGATTCATTTTGTTGGCGAAAAACGTCCCAAAAGGAAAAACAATCCAACTTTGTTTGTGTTTCAACATCAGGACTAACTCTTCTCTTTAAAAAACATAGCCACACCCTAAAATTTTGCTCTCCATTCATTATTGGGCCTTTACTAAAAGGGTATATTGTAATATTTCCTTCAGCCTCTGAGCCTCGCATACTCTGTTTGAATTTAAGACGGAAAATGTGGACCCGTTTGTAAATAAAACTGTTTTTATTAGTCTTGCGTAATCTATTTCAATATTCTACCCAAAATTGTACAAAATTTTTGAAAAAATCGAATTTCTTTAAGTAAACTCTGTGCCATGTCACTGCGGGATTCATATGCGGTTACATCATCGTACATTAAAGACTTAAAAAAGCAAGGAGGTCACACAATTAAGGTTATGGGCAAGATTTTTAGTGAGTAGAGTAAGTCCTGATGTTGAAATACAAATAAAATTGGGTTGTTTTACTTTCTGGGACATTTTTGGCCAACAAAATAAACCAAAGGATTAAGTACATTGAACAGAACAAATTACTTTGTTGCGATTTCCAGCATGATAATGAACCAAATCCTTTAGCAAAGTTGATCTAAGAGTAGTTATCGTATAATGGGACCCAAATTCTTTGATTGTCCATCAAAATCTCCTGACTCAAGCCCTTTAGAGATGCTGTTCGGCATTCTGAAGCGCTGGGTCGAAACTCGCAGTTTTAGAAAACATTACAGCTGGCGAATGGCTTAAAATCCGATTGGGATTCATTACGAACTACACTAGTAACTAATCTATTCCATAAATGTGTTTGGAACTCAAAAGGATCAAAGATTTTCATATGAAGATCAAAAAGTTGCTTCAGTTTCGAACAGCTATTTATGGAGTTAATTCAGTTATTATTTTCTTATAACTCACAGCGAAATGGATTTAAACTTTTGTTGTTGTTATTATAATGTAGACACATAATATTATTATTATCAATTATATAATTTTGAATAAATCAATTAAAATAGAAAATATAGCACTTTGTATACAATGCCAAAAAAAGTTGCTTAGGTTTCGAACAATACTGTATATATATATATATATATATATATATATATATATATATATATATATATATATATATATATATACATATATATATATATATATATATAAATACATTCACAAAACTTATATTTGCCCCTAGCCCCCCAGAAAATTAGTTTTTCATCCATAAATTGCTTAAATGTATCGGAACAAGGTCATATTGAAGTAATTTTGAAATTTCCAAAAAAGTGTTGAAAAATCCCAAAAATGGAATTTTTTAACCTTTTGGCTGTAATATCCTTATCAGGGCCGCGGTTATCAAAACCCTTTACAGAATAATTAAGTACATATTGGGCCATCTAAATGGTTTACCATAATTTGCGACTTGAGAATTTTACTCCTAAACTTGAATTTTTTGGATGCACCAAGTCCCCTCGGTGTAAAATTTTTTTTAATATGAAATATTTCTGATATTTTATATCTTCTAAGAATTTTTTAAATAACATAAAAAGAAAAAACTTAAATGCATATCACTGAGCCCATAGTCATGACTTTTAACCATTCTTTCACGTGAATGCGCCCTTGGTGGGCCCATGATTTCCAAGTTCTAAACTTAAACTCGACAACACTTCGTCTTTACGCATTAGAAGTTATAGAATTATTTCCCTCTTTTTATACCTACCATCAAAAAAGATGGGGCGTATATTGATTTTGTCGTTCCGTTTGTAACACTTTGAAATATTGGTTGTAGATCCATAAATGTATTTATATCTGGATCCTTGTTAAATTCTAAGACGATCTAGCCATGTCCGTCTGTACGCCCGTCTGTCTGTACGATAGGGCCTGAACGAGAGAAGCTAGAGATCTGAAATTTTGCATAAATACTTTTCATTGAGAGGCACTATTTGATATTGAAAATGGCCAATATAGATCCACGATTTCATCTAGGCCCCATAAAAGGTACCTTTCAAAAAATGACTATAACGAGCATAACTTGCATTAAAAATGCCAATACAGCAACGAAATTCGACATAAATATGTTTTATCGGTCAATCATTGACCCTACCCCTATTTAAAGTCCTCTTTGGAAAATAATTTCCAACCCGAAAATATATGTATAGTAGGGTGTCCCGTAGGGTGACCACTTTTTAGAAGGAATGCTTCTAAAACGAAGCGTTTCAATGTACTAAATACGAGAAAAATAAAAAACTATTTTTTTTAAAAGATCTTCAGTTCCCTACCTGCTCTTTTTCTCTAAATTTTCATGTCGCATACAGTGGTATAGAAATAACAAGTAAGAGTGTTATATTCGGCTATGCCGAATCTTATATACCCACCATCAAATCATGTGAATTTTCCTATACTATATGAATCGATCCTTTTGTTATTTAAAAAGGTCTTCAGTTCCCTGCCTGCGATTGAAAAACTTGATCTCAGTACAATTTGCTCTTTTTCTCTAAATTTTCATATCGCATGTAGGTAGAAGGGGGTTCATACGCCATAGGGGCACATCTGCCAATAGCGAATAACTTGAAAACCGAGTAATCGATTTTATCGCATTATCGAATTTTGTTTTCGTTTCGAAAGTTTGAAAGATTAACTTTATATATGATGGGAGGCAGACGAGATTAATTGTTTTTCAAAGGGCTGTGAAAATATTTCACTGTGTGAATTTTATGTGCTAACTTTTTTAGTTTTTGTGATAGAAAAAATATATTGATCAGTGATAGAACGTGAATAATAGTGAACAATAAGACATAATAATTTGTTCGATAATATAATCTGAAGCCCGAAAAAAATTTACTCTAAACCCCAGAACTACCCGTGGGGCACATTCGCCAAATATATGTAATGCTTGTGATGTAGAACAAAATTTGGTTAAAATATAGAAAAAATCAATAATAATTTGTTTTAATTTTTTTTTGTTAAGTTATGTGAAATAAACAATAAATATCTGGTTTATTATACTTTGTTAAATGAATTAAAATATAAAACAACGAAATAAGTTTTTATTTTTTAAATTTTTTGGTTGATTTTACTAATGACAAATCTGCCCCATCCCCTTGGCGTATTTACCCCATGGATGGGGCGGTATCGCCGTTTTTGGTCAGTTCAGAAAAGTTAAAAAATATGTACATTAGGATGACTTAGGAAAGATTGAAAGGGATAAAACTAAAGCCAACATATCTAAGTATCCGA
>NW_023995420.1:0-52500 GCF_015586225.1 Lucilia sericata | reverse complement strand
AGGTATAAAATATATTTTATGTGAAAATCTCTACGTTTTTGTGTTGGTGCAGTTTTTCATGCCAGTGATTCCGAATATGGTACTGAATCTCTATAAAGTTGATATTTATGTATGTTTACTAGGATGGACCCAAAATATAAAGATAACTAAGATAACAATTCTTTTTGTTTGCTCATGGTAGATTAAAACAAGCATTTATTTTAGTTGAGAACAACAGCAGCTTTAACTTTGAGGCCACCCTAATGTTATATGTCTGTCGATATGAATAAAATCCTTTATTTACAAACTCTTATGAATTTTAAATGCATTCACAGATACTAATTCATAAGAGTATGAAAATGTATATAAATAATGAAGTAGATGTATGTAAACAATGTTAAAAGTAGGATTTTATTTTTTGTATTTTTTTAATAAAAGGATAATATTGATAATGGGTCAGGCTTTTTTAAATCATAACTATATGGTATTAACAAACCTAGTTAATAAAAACATAAAAATATAAATCATATGCCATTGATTGAAAATTAGTTTGTAGAGTATTTTTTGTCCTGCCTGATTAACTTTGTTAGTTGTTGTTTTTCGTATATGTCAAGAATTTAAAATTACTTAATTACCGCATATAATTGTTGTACTGGGAAATATGTAAGTGCAGGTGGTGTGAGTGTCATGACTTATTGAAAAGAATATTCAATTTTATTTTTAAATTTAGTTTACGGTTAAAGCCACTTATTATAATAACTTTTTATATCTATTTTATAAAATTGCAGACAAAACTTATCAAGTTTTCATAAATTTTTAGTTCAGGTTCGGTTACTTCATTTGATTAACCGTTGCAATTGAAAATGTTTTCTCCGTGTTGTTAATCTTAGCTTTAAATTTGGATTTTCCATGGTAAATCAATTTTTTTTTCAAGAGCTAGCCTAATATAATACATAAAAAGTTATTTCAGTTTCTTAATTAGTTAATCAATTTGATAAATGCAAAGTTATTTAATATAAGAATTAAAAGTGTATTAGAATTAAAAATGTGTATTACAAACTTGAATTAATTAAAACTTTTTTTTTGCAATTTTAATGAAAATTATAATTTAAAATATTGCGTATCTAGTAGGGTGATCGATTATTCGACTTTTTCCAAAAACCGGTTTTCGAATAGTTCGAATAGTTGACATTTAAAAAAAACCGGTTGATATTTTTCAAATTCAGAAAAAACCGGTTAACCGGTTTTTCATTATAAATAAAAAAAACATATTTTAATTTGAAATACTTAATGTTTATGTTTAAATTTGATTAATAAAACATGGCCCGAAATGATTTTTAACAGTTTAAAAGATTATAACTTTAGATCTACCATTTCAAGTTTAAATTGAGAAAATACAAACTCATATTGAGAATTTCAATTTAAAATTTAGAAAATTCAAATTAAAGTTCAGAAATTTAAATTAATATTGAGAAAACCCCATTTGAAATTGAGAAATCCAAACTAATATTGAGAAATAATAAAATTAAATTAAGAAATGCAAATTCATATCGAGAAAAAACAAATTGAAATTCAGAATCCCAACATTATATTAAGAAATTTCAAATTGAAATTGAGAAATTAATAAATGAAAATGAGAAATTTAAAATTTGTATGCAAATATTTTTCTTATAAAATGTTTAAATAGGATATGTATTTAAAATAATATAAATTTCGATACAAAATTAAGTTTTCTTAATATCATTTTGTTTTTTGTCAATTTCAATTCGTATTATCTCAATATTAATTTCGACTTCTCAATATCAATTGGTTTTTTCTCAATATTAAGTTGAAAATTCAAATTTCAATTTGTTTTTTCTTCATATCAATTTTGATTCCTAAATTTAATTTGGTATGTCTCAATATTAAATTGGATTTCTAAAAGTCATTTTGGTGTTTCACAATATAACTTTGGATTTTCTCAAATTAAACTTGAAATGGTGTAGTCGTCTGATTTACATTATTTCTTTAATATAAAAAAATTAGGAAAAAAGTGGACACTTCTGTTAAACATAAGGTACTATGTAATCCTAGCTTATTTTAAAAGCCCTGTTTAGGAAATTTGCATAGACATTCCAACACTTCCATAAAATTTCAGCCGTAAATTAATTATGGTAATTGGAATATAATCTTAAGATTGATAAAATTTTATCAAACAGTTATCAATTTTACAAATAATTTTTTTTAATTAATTAGGAAAATCAAAAAATTTTAACCAAAGGAGCTGTAGAAAAATATACGCTAGTTCCTCGACTCGAATATTTTTAAAATTTAGACGGGCTGTATTATTATTTACTTAAAAATTTCATTTAAATAATCTTTGAATACAAAGCAAATAAAAGTATTCGAAACCGGTTTTTAAAAAGTGAAAAAACCGGGTTATTTGATATTCGAAAAATCAACATTAAGAAAAAACCGACACTGGTAAAGCAGAAAAAACCGGTTTTAAAACCGGTTGAAAAATCGAGTCGATCACCCTAGTATCTAGGCAACAATTTAGGATATAAGGATTTAATATAATATATAATTATAATCACTTTAAGTATTTGTATGTGTCGTATACGTGTTAAATAATTCAATATACAAATTAAATATTAATCATACGTAATACGTAACTTGAAATGGCATACCGAAACCAACATTTTCTAAACTGCTGATCCAATTGAAAAAAATTAAAGAGATGTAGTTTTGACGATGGACAGGACCTACGTTGTGAAGTCTCAATGGAAGACATGTCATCTTTTTGTGTAATTAAATTAGTTGTTGTATAAATCTGTAGAGATAAAGTTTAATTAAATAAAATCAGAAAAACGCGAAAATCATTTTAAATTTTACATATAATCATTTTAGATTACGAATTTGTTATTCTAATCCAACCCTTGTAAAATCTCCAAATTTATAATTTCATAAAAACATTATTAAAATTTATTCAAAAACCTAAATCTGTAGGGTGTTAAACAAATTAACAACATGTTTTTCCAAACTCGATTTATGCTTTATATCATTTTGTTTTCAATACATACATTATCTAGATTTATTTCCTCCCCATCAACAAATCTAAAAATTGCGAGTAACAAGTTATGATTTCCCACATTAACATTATTTAATATTCAATTCGTTTTTCAACTTTTCGACTTAAAACTCATGTGAGCATAAAACATGACAAACATCGTTACACGTTTTGCAAAATAAGTATCATGGTGTAAATTTCGAAATTAGCATAAACGAACCGAAACCTATCTCCATACACAAACGCACGGATAAAAAAAAAGTGGAACATTGATGACAAACTGGACGACAAGTATGCATAATCTAACAGAAATAGGCAGAAATTATTGTCAAAAAAGAAGAGTTTATGTTCAACCATAAGTTGTTGCAGTAGATATCAGAGATTTAAAAGTGTGTGAATTATAAGAAAAAAATTAGATCATTAGAAATTTGTTTTAAATATTTGTAATGTGACACTTTTAACAAGTAGTAAAAATGTTATGTTAAGTTTAATTTTTTAACACTTAGTTTGCAGTCAGTATTATTTTCATAGTTTTAAGGCTCTGTAATTTAGACACACTAAAATTTCAATAAAACTTATATCAACCGACCGACAAATGGCAACAGCTGTTGACACAACATACATACATCATCAGTAGCACTAGCTAGAGAATCCCTCGTGTAAATAGAAACATGTCACAAAAATTATTGCTCCTCTTTTTTCTCTTTTTATTAAAAACAATCCTTTTTAAATAAGAGGAGTTGTGGCATAAATTATTAAATTGTTTTATTTATTTTTTCATATTTTAAATAAACATGCAGAAAGAAAATTTTGAAAACATAATGTAGTATACAAATGTAATATGTATTATATTAAAATAAAAACAAAAATTGAAAATGGATTTCAATTATTAAATTAATATTATATCTTATATCTCCGTTATTTATGAACGGATTTTGCTGATTTTAAATAGGAAACTTCTCGAAAGCATATCTGACAGAATTATTGCAGATGTGTATCCCGAAGATATCTGGGGTCTTCAGAAAATTGATTTCATCTGACACACAGACAGACAGACAGACAGACAGAAAGGCAGACGGACATATATATACGGACATGGCTTAACCGACTCCGCTATCTATAAGGATCCAGAATTTATATACTTTATAGGGTCGGAAAATTATATTATAGAAATTACAAACGGAATGACAAACTTATATATACCCTTCTCACGAAGGTGAAGGGTATAGAAATCAAAAAAATTTTAGATAATTAAAAAATTGATTGAATCTATTAAAAATTTAATAAACTTATGTTTTAAGCAACTATACATTTACACTCCTCGCCCCTTGAATAGCACCTACATAATTTTTTTCAAAGCTTATATTTTTGGATTAGGAATTTCTGGAAACTTGTTTTTTCTCCTCATTATAATATTTTTTGTTCTGAATAAAATGTGATGCGAATGGTTGTCATATCTATAATATTTGATTTTGTATAATTTTTTTTTTGCAAATTAACCGTAAACGATATAAATTAAACTAAGCTATTTTAGTAATGTGTTGAACCACCTTGATTGACTAACACTTCACAAATCCTGTATGGAAGTGATTTATATAACTTTTCCATGTAATTTAGTTCTACTGAGCTCCAGAGATCTTTAATTGCATAGATTAGTTCAGGAATTGTTGAATACTGTTTTCCAGACTCGGGCAACCCATTCCCACAAGTTTTCTATAATGTTTAAGTCTGGTGAATATGAAGGCCAGCTCAACAATTCAACATTATGGAACTCTATATAAGATTTTACGATCCGGGCAGTGTGGATCAGGGCGATATAGGTCATTGAGAATCGAAAAAAGCCTTTTTTTTATTAACCCAATGCATTTATTCTTGAGCTTAAAAACTGATGCTCAAAGGTGCCATAATAGGAAATTGCTCCCCAAACTATGACACCACCAACACTACATACCCAGTAAAAACTTACATTACAAAGTAATGGATTAATATGGTAATATTAGCATACCCATTACCAATAAATCATTGTTATAAGTGAAAGTTGTTTTTAATCTATTCAGCATTCGATCAAAAATATACCTAGCTATGAATGTATTTGGAAGATCTTAACATTTCCCTTTAATATAGGCACTTAAAAGCAGCTTTTCGTTTTACACATATGAGTATTTCTTTTCACATATTCTTAGCTCAGCACGATGTTTAACTGTTAATGTAATAGCCCATTTAATATTAGTTTTGTATGTAATTTTTTTAATTTATTTTTTTATTGCACGTACTCATAGCTGCACTATAAACTATTGCTAAAGCATTACAAAAAAAAAGAGAGCACCATAAAAGATTTTTGCATTATCGCCTATGTAGAATTTTCTCATTTAAATCTAGTGTTACATGAATTTGGCAAATGGCTTTCAAATGATTTTTAGCCACAATTACTTTTTAATGTTGCCATACCTTCAGCTCTATCGCAGTATAATAGAAAATATGCAACACAATTTAGCGTAACAACGGCATAGTGTTATGCCACATATCTGTTTGTTTGTATGTATTTTCATAATCAGGCCTCCACCAAACCAATTCATTGTAACTTCTTCTACTGCTTGCTCATTGTAGAGGAATGGATATACTTTGTTTGATTTCAATTGCAACATTTTAGAAACAGAAAAAAAACTAACAAAACATAGCTGAATATTCAACACAAATTATTCATTTGTAGCAATTTGCACCTGGGTTTTGTTCTATTTACAAAATAATCTTTCCTTTTTGTATCTCAAATGATTT
This sequence comes from Lucilia sericata, assembly GCF_015586225.1. Lineage (NCBI taxonomy): Eukaryota > Metazoa > Arthropoda > Insecta > Diptera > Calliphoridae > Lucilia > Lucilia sericata. The sequence continues at coordinate 46,697 of NW_023995420.1, read as the reverse complement.
CCTTTTTTATAATACAACCAGTGAGTGAGTACAAACGTTATTCTATAACTAAGGTTTTTGTTTGTCTGTGGGCTTAAAGGCCTTATAATTACAGGCCCTACCTTTAGAGCATAGCAGGATGAGATTTTTATTCCAGCCAAACATCTGAAAGTCATCTGTTCTGTTTTCTAATACAAATTAAATATTTATATTCATATTTCCTAGTCCAATACGACATCGAGTGAAAATAATTCTTAAGGCCTTTAGGAATTTGTTTGCTTAGGTTAAAGTATGGTGGTGAGATATTTTGAATGTCTATGCCCATGTAAATATCTGTAGTTTTGAATTTATTTTTTATTTTTAACTCGAATTTGTCTAAAAACTTTTGCATTTAATATGTTATGCATTTTATGGTCAAATATAGATAAAATGCTTTCAAATTACTGAGAGAAATTTCTGGTGTAAAAATGATTATCATAATTATAAATTCTTAAAAATGCGTGATTGTTTATGTTTAAAAATTATATTATTGCATTTTTTAAGATAGGTCCATAATTGCCTACAATTCCAAGGGGTAGGCGGGTTATGATATGGGCAGGCTTGATCGAACAATCTTCTTTTAAAATATATCTATTTAACGTATTCGTTAAATTTCTAATACGAATACGAAAATTTTATATTAATTCCCAGTTGCATTTCTCCAACTGTAATAATAATTTGAATATACCTGTAGACCGACCACAAAACTAAACATCTGCAAATAGTTTTCATAATTTTAAGGGGAAACTAAAACTACAAAACACAAATGTAAAAATAGCAAAAAAAATATTTAAAATTATATAAATACTTATGTATAAAGCTGTACAAAACAAAAAAAAAAAAACAAATAACAATATAAATTACAGACAAAACAAAAAAATTTCAAAAAGCTAAACTAAAACAGTTTTAGTTTTCTAATGCACTCGTTACAAAAAAAAGGAAGTATCAACAACATACACACACACACACACTTATCCCCAAAAACATACGCCCACATACACACAGCCACAAATTTACCAAATAATAAATACACTCTATACTTATGGAGGCTGTTTTATTTCCGGTGTTAGTTTATGCAAACGTTCTTTTTTTTCTGGTTTATTGTATCTAAGCTTAAATTACATACAAATTTTCATATTTCCGTTTTGTGAGGTTGAAATGATTGCTGTGCATGTGGGAGTACAGGATTATGTTTATAGATATTTAATCTCTTTACTATAAAATTAATACAAAATCAAAATTTAAATTTTGTAATTTTCATAGAGATAGTAAAAGCAAAAAAAAAAAAAAAACAACAATAATTGAAATTGATAATAAATATTTAAAATTCAAATATCATTCTGCACGAGACATGTTTATAATATACCAATAATTATCATATTAATAAACTTTTTAATTGGATCAATGATGATGTTGTTGTCGATAATCATGGTAGTAATGGTATATGTTGTCTGTGTTTGAGTTGAATGTTGGTATGTGTGTGTGTGTGTAAGCTTAAGTGATGAATAAATTAAACTTTCACAAAATTTCATATTGTTAATGAAGATGGTGGTGGTATGACAGGTAAGAACGAATTATGAAAATACTAGTCGACAAATAAATAAAAAATAAACAAGTAAGAAGTTATAGTCGGGTGGGGCCCACCATATAATACCCTACACCTGATACAAAAATAAAATGTGATTTAGTTTTCATAATAAAGCATTTATGTTGAATTGTACCTTGCCTCAGATATACTTAAGCCATTTATTGTTGAATAAAATTGTGGACATTTAAGTCAAATTTTGAAGGAGGCATTGTATAGGGGCTAGGGTCCAATGAGACCCTATAATTATAAAATTCATGAGGGTCATCAAGGCTAGTATAAAACTTGATTTTGCAGCCTTTTGTCGAGATACGAGTATATTGAACATAATTACGAAAGCCCTGTTCGTCGGATTCAGTCATTTTCAATAGACTTCGTCTCCGGTACCATAAAGATCACGTGCCAAATTTCATTGAATTATCCTCAAAATTGTGTCCTGTAGTTTGATTACAAGGTTTACAAGCCCTATTCAGGGGTACAGTTGTATGGGGGCTAGGTGAAATAATGGACCGATCTTAACCATTTTCAATAGGCTTCGTCCCTGGGACGAATCACGTATAAATAACATGTAACAAATTTCATTGAATTATCTTCAAAATTGCGTCCTATAGTTTGATTACAAGTTTTACATGGACGGACGGACAGACGGGTGGACAGACGGACGGACATAGCTAAATCGACTCAGAAAATGATTCTAAACCGATTGGTATACTTTAAGGACCAATATTATTGTGCGTTACAAACATCAGCACAAACCCAATATACCCTCCCCACTAAAGTGGTGTAGCGTATAAAAAGTATTTTATTAATGATTAAGTTTAAACAAGTAACAGTGATATATTCCTCTATGCTGAATCTTAAATACCCTCCATCTGTAAACTATTGTAAAAACTTATCTAAATATTTTTATACCCACCATTAAAAAAGAGAGTGGAGGGTATATTGTTTTTGTCATTCCTTTTGTAATACATCGAAAAATTCGTCTAAGATCCATAAAATTATATGTATATATTCTGGGTCCTTATTAGATTCTAAGACGATCTGGCCATGTCCGACCGTCTATCTGTATATCCGTCTGTCTGTTGAAAACAAATGGAAGTAACAAGCGAACTGAAATTTTACACAGATCTTATTAGTTGGTTTTGGTATTGGGCAAGGTCCATAAATTTCGTTATGGATCTTTTATAGCCAAACTGAAAAAAAATTGCAGGGTGATTTGTATATATACAAAACACATTTCTGTTGAATTTTATCCCGATATCGTTCTTTATTATTAAATTAAATTCCTTTGTGATTTCCGAACGATGACCTTATATGAGAGCTATCATCAAATTTGGACCGATACACAGATTTTTTGGAGGGAGTTTTTAACAATAAATACATTTTCGAGAATATTTATCTTTGTATTGTGGTTATGGAAATTTTTGGATCGATTTTTTATGATTTTGAAATTTTTACTCCCAACTTTTTACGTTGTGAACCGATTTTGCTGATTATCATTTGAAACAGCTTAGGACAATAATAAATATTTTCAGTGAATTTGACTGATTTTTTTTGCCTTGAAAGTGTTATTTCTTGGTGACTCTTATATTAAACTTATACTCGTATATGGCTAGCTTTTTGAAATACCTGTTCTTATTTACGTAAAAATACCTATATTTTGGTTCTGGCAGTTACACATGCCTGCAACAATTTAAAATGCCAACCATCTGAAGCACATAAAAGTTAAAAATTTAAAAAAAAATGTTCTTGGCAATGAAGCCAGACATTTTAATGAAGTAAAAACACAAAAATACATTAACACACCCAAGTAAAAGAATAAGATGAAAATTAAGGTGATAAAAATAAGATGAAACAAAAAAATTCACATACACATAAGTACATAACAGTAGTGTCGAGACATGTTGCCATTTTTTTTTGGATAAAACAGAAGCCATTGAACGATAGGCTTTAATAAACAAAAAATAAACATAAAATCAAAAAGTAGCTTAACATGGTTTTTTCAGCTTTTATAAATATGTTTGCAGTGAATAACATGGTCTTCAGAATATACTCATTAGGGTGGCTCATATTTGTTTATTTATTAGCTAAAAACAATAGTTTTTCCAAGGAAAGTTCCTCTTGGAAACAATAACATTTATATTAATTATCAAGCAGTCGTATGTTTATGCATTCATCTGCTAATTGTCAGTAGTGAGAGAGTGAATATATTGGAGATTTCAGTTCGAGTAACCCAACTTTTCAAACTAATATTTTTCGATCGGGATGATCGGAAAAGCTCGAAGTTGAAATACCCTTTCTTTTAGTAATAAAACATTTATTTTGAGACTAAAAAGCTCTTGAAGGAAAAGACATAAGCTTTATTTTGAACAAACAAAAAGAACAAAATTTTTTATTAGTCTGGCAATGTAACACCCTAATAGTAAATATTATCATACCTTTTTCATTTTACATTTTTTGATAATTTTTCATTTTTAATAGCATATCAATCTCCTACTGAAAGGTTGGCTTAACAACATTTGATATGCAAAATTATTGTATATTTATGTATATTTGTCTGTATACACAAGTTTATACTTACATATACTGTTATAGTGTGCATTTTTTGTTTAAGAAATACATTTAATCATTTTATACCTTAAAATGTACTACATGAGCTTCACAAGTAAATATGTAAGTGGGTATAAAACTGTGCGGGTATAAGTAAAAAAAGAGAAAAATTGTTTTTTTAGAAACTTAATTTAGATTTTTCTTTATTTTGACAATGTACAATGATGATGATGATGATGGTGGTATGTGTAACAGTTTTGATAGTAGTGTCAAGGTGTGTACGTCTGTCTATCTGTCCGCCTAACAGTCTCTCTCTCTTGTTTTCTGTTCTGTATCTACAGGGAAAATTGACATTTTGTTAAGCTTGTCATAAAAGATCTAGATGGTGCTGATACACTCATAAACTCATAAATGTGACATAATAAAAATTTCATAAGCCCCTTGAAGCATATTAAAATCACATAAATTTTAATATTCTGTACTCCCATATACATATAGACTGGCTGTATAGTAGCAAAAACAACAACGACAACTACAATATAGATTGGTAGCATTAACAGCAGCAGAATTGAGGATGAGAAGCGCTTAAAAACAAAAATTCAATTTTATAGTTTAGAGGGCATGTTTTGATTATAAAATCAGCGTTATATTTTATACACATCCTTTTTTCTAATGTTGAAATGTAACAAGAGGTGAACACTTTAAGTTGGTTGTTATGTACATACATTAGGGTGGCGCTGTTTATATGTAGGAAAAAATAGGGTACTGTTGTTCGCTCCAAAATTAAAGTTTAGCTCATTTTAAGATATCACTTGTAGAAATGTCTTGGGGTCAATATTTGGTGAGCTGGGTCAAAGGATAAAAATATAATTTTGAAGTTAAGAAATCAATTCATCTTTTCATTTTCACTGGAGACATCAGCAACCTCCATTTTGGGATAACCTTAACATACATAATGTAATAAAAGGAATTTATATTTTGTTGCAAAATTGTAAGATATAACATATCTATGTAAGATACATGCATATATTCAAGAAATATTATAGCATAAATATCAAAAATTACTTCCAATTTGGTGTATGTACTATAATCGAAATCGTTCTTAGAACTACTTAGTATTAAGGATGACAGAAGACTGGTACTAAAATCGTTCTCTATAAAGAATGTTGTTTCTAACGCTTTTAAGCAGAACTATGTATCTCGGAAAATATCAAAATCCGAACACAAAAAAGTGTTCAAAATCAAACTAAAAGTAAAATTTATGAATTTTTCGCAGGTAATAATATTTTTGTTCATTATATATACATATATCTGAACGATATTTTGATTATTAGGCATTTTTAGAGTATTCGTATAAAATATATTTAAACTATTATATATACTTACTTTTTTAAGTACTGTCATGTAGCGAATCTCCCAGCGAAACATTTTATAAAATTCCCCAACAGTTTGATCGGACAGTCCCGAACTACCTATTTAACCTACCACTTAGGGTTACCCCTAGCCACCGACTGCCCAGGTGACTAGCGAAACATTCTATAAAATTTACCAACAGAACTATAGATTACAAAGAGACAGAGAAAAAGTGTCCACTCTTTCGCTTACAAAGGGGAGAGTAAAGTGAGGATTATCTTCACCCTCGTTTACAAAGAGTACATTCGTGACGAAAGGTCAATTAGAGACAAGCAGATGGTTAGATGTTAGTGAAAATCACTGCTTTCTCGGATGCATTGACTCTTTGTCGAACTGGGTCTGTATTACAGACACAGCAGACTCTGTATGAAAAATTCAGTCCTAAATATTCGAACCCTATTTTAACTGCTAACTAGATATACGAATTTTAGAGGTTGAACGCCCAATAGTTCCGCAAATGCTGATATGTATGTTAAAGTTGCCTGTGTAAAGTTTAAGTATTCCAGCAGTTTCCCACTTATTTTTGAATGTAATTCACCCACTTAAAATATCAAAATGAAATATTGACTATAAACAGTTCATTCCAGGCTTGCGAGAAGACACTGTGAAATCGGTCCAGCCTTTTAGCTGTATGTAGAACACACACATAGATATGTATAAGAATATTTGTAAATTATTTCTGATTTTTCAAGCAAACTGGTTTGTTGGTTAACTTCTTTCTTGCTTGAGATTCTTACATTTAAAATGTTATTAATGTTAAATTTATATACTTATAAGAAATATTGCTTAATAAACTATAGTTGTCATCGACTATTTTAAAAAGTAATATTTCATGATTGTTATTTATTGATACCCTACATCACCATAGTGAGTATATGTTGATCTTTGTAAAGCATAGAAATATTAATTCTACATATAGCTTAAAGTATACGAATCGAGTCAAAATTATTCAATGAACTCTCTGAGTTATAGTGGGTTAAAGTTTGATATTTCTTCCAAGTATGCATTGCATACCAATATGTGCATAATTTGGGTCAAAGTTTGATATTTTTTCCAAATATGTATTGTATACCAATATGAGCATAATTTGGCATGATTTGACTTTAGTAGCATATTTAAGGCATAGTTCTATATGAAATCTAACACCTTTCAAATTGGTTTTCCAATAATAAACTGCATAAAATTTTTGGAATTAAAATAAAATCTGACAGAAATACTTAAATAAATCTCTAAATTGCTGTAAGGTATCATATAGTCTGGCATGATCGACCATACTTTCTTACTTGCTCTTTGTCTTGTCAATATCATAATTTTCTTAAAGCAACATCGATTTATAGTCATAAATTTTAAGCATATTTGTACTTCTTTCCTGTTTCTTTTCCACCTCATTTCGGATGTTGTAGTCGTAGTACGGGTACCTTTTAAATTCATATCATTCTCTCCTTTCCTTTTTAATAATAATGACATTAATATCTGCTGCTACGTGCTGTTGCAATTACTTCATAATGGCAACGGTCGTTGATGCCATCGCTGAAAGTTATATTTTCGTATACATACATATATTATTTTAACTTCTCATCCTGATTTTCCAATACACGTACATATCTTTGGCAAATATGCATGCATAAAGTACATACTTTCTCATTTAAATTTTAAAAATTTTACTTTTAAATTCCACAGAAGACAGTTCATAGAAATAAAATCAGATACATACTTTTAGTTGTATAATTTTTGTTATTTTCTTAATGTGAATTTACTTAATTTGAATTGAATTTTTTTGAATAACAACACATTCATTAGAATATGATTTTCAAATGAATTCTAATAACTAACATGAGTCATATTTGATACATTGCTTTCTTTTATTTAGATTGATATATGAAGTACAAAAATAACATTGAATGTATACCGTTTTTGATTTGTTAACTTTAATAAGTTCTTTATAAATAGTTAAAAATTTTGGCATCGCTTTGTTATCGCATATTTTATTTATAACAGAACATAAGTTTACATGATTTGACTTTGGTAGCATATTTAACAATATTTTAAAGTTTTTATTTTAATATTTTTTAAAAAAAAAAAAATAAGTTTTGTTTTTTTATATTAAAAAAAAAAAACATTTTTGTTTATATACTTAGCTTGACAACGACAAAAATACACTAGTCTCAAAAAATCCAATGTTATAGTTTTTTATTCGATAAAGCATTAAATTCTTAATCGGATATAAAACCATTAACTTTGGGTTTTATGAGACCAACGCTTTTGGGACGTTTTTTTTTTTATAAAATTCTTTTTAGGGCATATTTTTAGTTTCCCTGGTTATGACTCATGATAGAGTTATGTCTGACTATATAATATTAATGTCGGAAAATATTTATAAATATTTTAAAACTAGGGGCTATAATGAGGCTAAATCTAAATTTTTTCAAATAAATCTGTATCTAAACGGCTGGTCCGACTAGGATAAAATTTTACTTGGCGCAGCCAATTTTTAGTTTTGAAAACTAACACTATAAAAGCTTCACGGTCTACTCTGTGGGGGTAAAAGTAGGGCGCTTTCAACAGGCCATGTCTGTCCGTCTGCCTGTCTGTTGAAAACCCGATACAGTCCGAACGGAATGAGATAGAAATTTTTCACAAATATTCTCTATTTGTTTGTTATTGAAAATGGGCGATATCGGGCCACATTTTCGGATAGCTCCCATACAAATGGGCACCCGAAAAACAGCTTTAACGGGCATATCTATTTTAAAAGTTCGAGTATAACGATGAAATTCGACATAAGTAAGTTCAATATGAGAAAAAATCTCCCTGTCAAATTTGTTGTGGATCGGCACATAATTGACCCTACCCCCCCATAGAAGGTCCCCTTCAGAAAATTACTTGAACGCTTAAAAATACGAGTATAGCGATAAAATTTCACATAAGTAAGTTCCTGACAAGCCAAAACCTCTCTACGAAATTTTATGTGGATCGGTCCATTATTGACCGTACCCCCCATATAAAGTCCCCTTCAGAAAAATACTTTAACACGCATAACTGGCGTAAAAGTAAGAGTATATCAAAAAATTTGACATAATTAAGTTTCTGACGATTCAAAACCTCTCTACCAAATGTTATGCGGATCTGTCCATAATTGACCCTACTCAACACATAAGGTCCCTTTTAGAAAATTACTCTAACACTCATAATTGGCGTAAAAATAAAAGTATAGCAAAGAAGTTTGATATAATCAAGTTTTTGACGATCTAAAACCTCTCTACCAAATTTTATGTGGTTCGGTTCATAGTTGACCCTACTCCCCATATAAGACCTCTTTAGAAAATGACTATAATAACCATTACTTATTTAAAAATATGAATATAGTGATGAAATTCGACACAAGTAAGTTTGATACGATCCATAATCTCTTCATCAAATTTTAGGTGGATCGATCCATAATTTACCCTACCCCCCATATAAGGTATTCATCAGAAAATTATTATAATGCCCATTTCTGCCTTAAAAACCAAAATCTCTGTACCAAATTTCATGTGGATCGGGCCATAATTGACGCTATCCCCATATAAGGTCTGCTTCAGAAAATTAATTTAACGTTTATTAAAAATACGAGTAGAGCGTTGAAATTCGAAACGTATAAGTATTGCACGAACCGAAAACTTTCTATCAAATTTTACGACAACCGCTCCATAATTGACTCTATTGCCCATGTACATAATATGTATATATATATTAGAGTGTCCCGAGGAACAGCCTGAGGATCTTTAAAAAAAATGTACATTTGAACACATCGTTTAAGAGGTATTCCTCCCAAAAAATGGTCCACGGGACACCCTAATATATGTTTACGGTTTACAAAATTTAACAAATAATTTTTTTCTAAATATAGCCCTTTATACTTCTAAACTTCGTATTTAACCATTTTTTTCATTGCAAACGTAGGAATCTCAAAAGGAGTAATGTTCCACATACCCTGATTTTTTCAGCTTGGGACCCAGGCTGAAATGAATTAAAATCCAAAAATCTCAATTTTGGGATATTTTCTATAATTATCAACAAACCTTTTTAGTTAACTGAACAGTTATGGCTAGGTCGTCATAGAATCTAATAATGATCTACATTATGTTGTCTCTACGATCTATATTCCTAAGTGTTACAAGTGTTAATATATAAATTTAATTCTTTATTCAAAATTGCGATTTCTGATTTGCTTTTAGATGTACAACAAATAGTTTTATTACTCTTTGTCATAGAGTAATATATAAATCTTTATAGCATGCGGAAATGCTCGGGTGCGAACTGTTGGTTTTAATTAAAAAGATCTTGCTAAGATTAATGTGGTTTTCTTTACAAAACCATTCATACATATTTCAATACATACATTAGTTTTTAGTTTAAATCTAAAAATCAATATGTGCTCATATAATTGAATGTACATTAAACTTTTTGCCGTGAGTACATTACTGAATATTTTTTTTCCAAAATATACAAAGGTGAAAATATGCCCAATAACCAATAACAACAGTAAAATGAATTTTTTTCAAGACCTTTGAGCATGTTAACCTAAAGGCGTGTTGTAAACATAAATTGAGAAAGAACATGTTTTGCTAAAACTTGACGTTGTAATTGAAGAATTAAAATTTGAATGTGACTTTTTGCATATAGAATAAAAGAAACATTTTTTAAAACATGAAAGAGATAACACCAGTACTTCCCAGCAGCTTTATAAGTCATTGTACCTCTTTTAGATATTAATATTTTCCGTATGCCTTTATACTTAATTTGAACAAATTAATTTAAAAAAATGTCCCATAAGTAATCTAAAAACAACCATTTAAACGTCTCTTTCTGTTCAGAAAACTGAGGTATTTTTTAAAATCAATTGTCACTTCGCAATCGAATGAGGTATGGCTGAAGCCTCTAATGAATCGGCTTAATTCCTTTTGGACATGGATCAATATAAAATCTATTTCGGGACTGCCTCCCCAAACTGTAGGACAATGTTTCTTTCTATTCAGTCACAATGTTGCAACGCAACAAAGACACACATAAAAAAATGTTAAAAAAAACTAAAACTGAAATAATAGAGGGATGCAAACGCAAAAAAAAATATGAGGTATTGAAAAGCCATAAAGGCCAAAAGCCCTAAAGCCTTCACATACCTTTGGTAGTTGGTATTATTTTTATCGGGGTATGTGCGTGTCTGTGTATGCAGCATCAAAGTAAGCAAAAACTGCCTAGAGTTGTGTCTAAATTCTATTCTATACTCCTACCTCACTCACAAATACACACACACTATGCTAGTCTAGCCCGGCTTAAGTTAATCCACAAAACTATTAGAAAAACCGCTTCCAAAGCAAAAGGAGTTCAAATACTTCTACACAACATGAACACAAATACATACATAAATATATTCATACTTTCACATAGAAAAGAAATGAATATCACCGCCAAACAAATGCTGAAGACAAATTGCATTGTGGCAAGAATCTATTGCCAAAGGAATTCAAATGAAACGGAAACATTCCAATAACGACGACTAGTTTGTATAAAAAAAACATTTGAAAAAACGTAACTAAAATGAAATGAAAATAAAAACATGAGAGCAAAAACGAACAAAAAGTCGGAAAATATCCTACATCTACTATAAAATATATTGCCGAAAAACGAGTATGGATTTTTAAGCCAACTTTTACTACTGCAATGAACAGAGTGGTGGAAATTTAAACTGAATTTGGTTTGTACTTTAAATTGTTTTGAAAGAGCCTCAGTTTGCTATTTTTCTCTTCTTAAGTACATTAATACGCATTGATTGAGAGGTATTCCTACATGAAATTCTTAAAAAGGCTGTTCCTCGGGACAATCCACATATGTCATATTTTGAGTCCACGTAGATCCGCTTCTGCTGTATTTGTAGGGCTAAATATTATCCTGCTCGTAACAACTGATCTTATTTTTTCAATTCAAAACTAACAAAGTTCCTTACAACATTTCACGCTACTGCATGTTTCATGGAACAATTGTTCAACTCATACAAACAGTTGTACAATTTCTTATTCGCGTCTGCTATTACTAATGTTGCTGACATTTCATATTCAAATACGAAATTCATTTGAGTTTAGTCTTCTTTTTCTACCATTTCTTCATCTTGATGTCTAATAAATACTGCAAAAAAGAAAAGGAAAAAAAAAACATATAAAATAGGAAGTAAAACTTCTCCACATTCTTACGAGTTCACTCAAAATACTTGCTATAAAGATTTGCTTGAAAGAAATTAAAAAAAATACATAATTTAGAAATGGGAGCAAAAACGGCAAGTAACATTTTTTTTGCTTTCATCCCATAGATACTTATTTATGTAGTATGGAAAATTCAGCCTTATACCGCCATTTGCCGCACATAAATTTTCTTTGTATTTGAACATAAATCAATGTTTGGCTCCTGTCAACATTTGCAACATCTTCTAGTAAATCGTTTGTAAGATATGAATGTTATATGTATGTATGTAATGTTTTAACTGGGAATATGTACATATGTATGTATGCCTGTTTGGCTGTACCAGTACGTACGTAAGCGATTGTTTGTTATCCTTCACTTCATTTCTATGGAGTATATTTAAACACTCACATGTGAAAGAGTAACAGTATTAAGGATGTGAAAGACAGATTTTCATTTCATTTTCTTATTATTTTTTTAGCTTTGTTGTAGTTACTTCATACTCTTATTCATTTCTATACATACATATCTTGTCTTTTCATGTTATGTTTCTGTAAGTATTTGTATACATAGTCCTGTAGTTTAGGGTGGGTATAACGAATTAGAGATTTGACATATTATTACTCCTGATTACATAATGTTCTAAGTGTCTCTTTATATTAATTAATTAGCAGAAAATCAATTGACCATTAGAAATTGCTTAAAATAGTTTCTTAAAAGGATACATTGACTCCTTGTTAAACTGTAGGGACTCTTGGTATACACGAATGTATGTATGTTTATGTGTATTTGGTATATATGACTGAAAAGTATTTAAGGGCTTTTGGGATCAATTACTTACGAAATTTAAACAGGTAACACAGTCAACTGACTTAATTAGATAATTTCTACACATTTTGAAAGTTACAGATTTATTGTTTACTCGTAAGTATATATTTTACAAATTGCAGACTATTTTCTCTAAATTAAGCATTTAAGTGATTTTCTTAAATTTTATGCGGAGAATTATTTCTGGAAATATATTCATTGATCTAGGTGTTAGTAGTTCTATTTTTTCACTGACCAATTTTTATATCATACACCACTATAGTGGGTTTGTGCTGATGTTTGTAAAACCCAAAAATATTGGTCCCACCTTAAAGTATACCAATCGGCTTAGAATCACATTCGGAGTCAATTTAGCTATGTACGTCTGTCCGTCCGTCCGTCTGTCCGTCCGTCCGTCTGTGTGTTCATGTAAACCTTGTGCGCACTCTACAGGTCGCAATTTTTAAAATAATTCTTTTGGACCAAGGCTTCGTCCTTCGTATAACCCCCATACAATCGTACCCCCGAATAGGGGTTTTCAGCTCATAAATATGTTAAATGTTTTTGTATCACTTCATCGGCAAAACTTAGTATTATATACCTAAGTCTAAAAGATCCTGCTGATCTTGCAATGATCGGGCCTCATTTGACCCTATCGCCCATACAAAGTCCCTATCAGAAAATGACTTGATGGTCAAAATTTACTTATAAACACTAATATCACGATGATATTCTGCATAAATAACTTTAATGTAGACCATATTAACCCCCTGCCCCCATATAAACACTCTTTTAGAAAATCCCTTTTTTATCAAAAAATTCCTAAAATATTTCTGAATTAGGGTAAAAATTAAGTTAAATACTTTATTATTAAATAACAAGTTAGAGTGCTATATTCGGCTATGCCGAATCTTAAATAGCCTCCACCAGTAAACTACTTTTTATTAAAACCCATCTAACTATATAATTTTTAGATAACTTGCCAAAATTTTTGTCGAACTAATTTTGATTAGGTCCAGAAAAATGTATATTAATACGCCAGTTCGAAAACATTTTAATAGAATGATGTATCTATACACAGAATATGGGAGTTGTGACCAATTATGGATTGATCAGGAAACAATTTCGTATAATGAGCTATGAGCAATTAAGGGCCTATCCGGAAAAATTTCGCAGAGTGATTCATATGTGCACAAATCATATTTTATCAAGATATCTTTATTTGATAATTAAATATGTGCGTTTCAGGGATTTTTTGAAGTGGACCTATTACCAAATATGGACCGATCCAGAAAAAATTTGGTACAATGTGTTACATGCCTATCCGCAAAAAATTTCGTAGAGTGATTTATGTGAAGACAAAACATATTTGTGTCGAATTTTCTCAAATTAACTTTATTTGACAATGAAATATGTGTGTTTAAGTGACTCTCAGAAGTGGACCTTATATAGCTTTAGAGTTCAATGAAATATATGCGTGTAAGTGATTTTCGGAAGTGGACCTTATATGGGAACTATGACCAATTATGGGCCTATTCGCAGAGTGATTCATATTGGGACAAAACATGTTTGTGTCGAATTTTATCAAGATGGCATTAGTTGATAATGAAATATGTGCTTTTAAGTGATTTTCGTAAGTGGACCTTATATGGGAGTTATGACCAATGATGGACCGACCTGTAAAAAATTTATAAAATGATATGTACGTACACAAAATATATTCAAGTCGAATATTATCCCAATAGCTTTAGAATTCAAAAAATTTCGTAGTGTTATTCAAGCTTAGGCAAAACATATTTGTGTCGAATTTTGTCAAGATAGCTTTACTTGACATTAACATATGTGCTTTTAAGTGATTTTCGGAGGAGGGCCTTATATGGGAACTATGACCAATAAGGGACCGATCCGCAAAAAAAACAGTGAAATGATTTGAATGCACACAAAACATATTTCTGTCGAATTTTATCCCGATAACTTTAGAATTCAATGAAATATATGCGTTTAAGTGGTTTTCGGAAGTGGACCTTATATGGGAGCTATGACCAATTATGGGCCTATCCGGAAAAAAATCGTAGAATGATTCATGTTTAGGTAAAACATATTTGTGTCGAATTTTATCAATATAGCTTTACTTGGCATTGAAATGTGTGCTTTTAAGTGATTTTCGGAAATGGGCCTTATATGGGATCTATGATGGACCGATCCGTAAAAAATTTGTAGAATGATTTGTATGTATACAAAACAGATTTGTGTCGAATTTTATCCCGATAGCTTTATAATTCAATGAAATATATGCGTTTAAGTGATTTTCGGAAGTGGACCTTATATGGGAGCTATGACCAATTATGGACCTATCCGGAAAAAATTTCGTAGAGTGATTTATATTTCGACTAAACATATTTGTGTCGAATTTCATCAAAATAGCTTTAGTTGACAATGAAATATGTGTTTTTAAATGATTTTCGGAAGTGGACTTTATATGGGAGCTATGACCAATAATGGACCGATCCGTAAAAAAATTGGTAGAATGATTTGTATGCACACAAAACATATCCAACTCGAATTTTATCACAATAGCTTTATTCATCAATGAAATATGTGCGTTTAGGTGATTTTCGGAAGTGTACCTTATATGGGAGCTATGACCAATTGTTGACCCGACTGAGGTCTACGTTAAGAGTATGATTTCTGTTCATATTATATTTACATGTACAAAATTTCATGTTGATACCGATATATTTGAGGGAGTTATTAACGATAAACTAATTTCCGGGAATATGTAACTTTGTATGGGGGCTATGGGAAATATTCGATCGATTGTAAAGTTTTTGAACATAATTGATCACTGCCCTGAAAAAATATTGTATGAAGAAATTCATCGAAATATCTTTGGTGGTTGCTGAGAAAACTACAAAAGAATTATGAAAAAAACGTAATTTTTTTCGAGGTAGTCTGAAATTTTTACTCATAACTTTTTACGTTGTGAACCGATTTTGCTCGTTTTCAATACCAAACTGCTTAGGATAATAATAAATATTTTTGGTGAATTTGGTTTGTTTCCTTTGCTTAGTTTTAACGTGAGCGTGTTTTACACAGACAGACAGACAGACAGACGGACATAGCTAAATCGACTCAGAATTTGATAAGGACCCAGAATATATATACTTTGTTGGGTCTTAGATGAATATTTCTTTGTGTTACACACGGAACGACAAACTTATATATACCCTCTATCACCACTGATGGTGGTGGAGGGTATAATAATAAACATTTTTAACATAATCACTGTTACTATAAAATCTTACTTGTATATATAGTTGTTGTAATATAATTGAATATATAAATTGATCTCTACACAGAGGGAAAAGGAAATATACACGCCTGGTACCAAATTGACACCAAAGAGTTTATAATTTTTCAATAATATCCGTTGTCAAAGTATATACATACGTACGACAACGCAACGTTGTCAACATTGCAACAATTCGTTGTCGAAATCTGAATTTTATACACATCCGTTGTTTAAATGTTAACAAACATGGTAACGTGTCGGATAGTGACTTACCACGTTTGTTAACTTTTAGACAAAGAATGTGTATAAAATTTAGATTTTGACAATGAATTGTTGCAATGTTGTCAACATTACATAGTGTTGTCGTACATATGTATATACTTTGACTACGGATGGTATTGAAAAATTATAAACAGTTTGGTGTCAATTTGGAACCAGGCGTGTATAATTCTTTTTCCCTCTGTGTACATAACTGAAAATATGATAACGACATTGCTAGACATTGGTGTAATACAGTATGAATGATACAGTGCACAGTGGGGCAGAATGGAATTTTTTTGGAAATAAATCTGGCATTTCTAAACGGCTGATCCGATCGGGATAAAATTTGGCGTGAGCGTAGCCAAGGAGTATTCGAGTTTAAGTTTTGAAGATGAACCCTGCAGATGCCCCAGGGACGGCGCTGTGGCGGCTCAAAGTAGGGTACCTACGACATGTAAAATTTTTAAACTCTTGCCATTTTTTTGTTTTTCACCCAAATACAAAGATTTTTATATTTTGTGAAAGCGCTCGACGAGATCTTGCTTGGACATACTACTTATCTCTTATAATATCCGAGTTATAGGCATTTAAACATTTAGTGATACAAAATTTACCATACCTTGGTCCGCCTTTTTTTGAATACCGGGCGTAATTTTGGACCAAATGGACTCAATTTTTTCTTGTTAGTTACACAACAAAATTTCCAATAATATACAAAAAAATTCAGATCAATATCGTTTACAGATCCAAAAATATACGTTTTTTAATTTAAAAATTCAAAAAATTTTAGATTTTTGGCGTTTTTTTTGCCAAAAATGAGTCTTAACTCTTTTATTAATAAAATAAAATTTTTATTAAGAACATATAACAATTTTATAGTTTTCTAAAAGGTATCTTTACGCAGAACGCTTTGGCGTAAAAAACTTGTCCTATTTTTTGAAAATGTTGCCACTGCGTCCTTCCGAATATGACCTATTTTTTATCAAAACTTCAACTTTGGGCGACATGTTCTAAAATCCCAAAGCTGGGATCAGAAAACTGAAAGCAGTTTTGGAAACCTCAATATGTTTTCTATTTACTCCAAAAGTATTTTCCCAGCCCTGAAAGAAATGTGGACCCTATAGGCAAAAAAGTAAAAAATCCCATTTTTGGGATTTTTATTCCTATTTTTGGGAATTGCGGGATGCCCTTTGACCTTTTCAATTTTTTTTTTGCATATTCTTATTTGAAATGACAAATTTAACAAGCGTTGAAAATTTCATTGAGTTTTGTTCATAAATAAAGATTTTGTCATATATTACATATTTGTTTAATTTCTAAAACTATGATTTATATCAAAATTTTAATAGGATCGCAGATAGCTACAACAATTTAGTCCATATTTATCCCTTAATATCATTTTTTAGTTAGATATGGAAATTCTCGACCCTTTACAAAAAATTTCAAGCCAATATCTCAATTACATTCAAAAATATGTTCATTTAAACCTGTGTCCTTTAATTTCATCTTTTTCATATTTTAGTATTAAGTATGACAGAACATACATTTGGTGTTGAATAAAATATTTGGACAATTTTTAAAAATTATTTAGTTAATTATTTTATTATAATATTGTATATAAAATAAAAAAAATTATAATTTTATTATGAGCCACGCACAACAACACCCCACACAAATTACCTTTCCCGCCCACCGAAATATAAAACACAATTTAATACAATATCATCAGTTAGTATAATAGCTTTTTTTATTTGAACTGTTTATCTTAAACATAATACAATTAATTCTTACAACCTACTTATATAGTTAATTCCTAACACTACTTATTTTCTATAAAATAATCTGTCATATCGGTATACATATCCAGAAGGTAATATAAGTCCTTTAAATCTTCCTTGTTTTGAGATGATAGAGTTTCATAACAAATCCATCTTTTTCGCATAGTTGAAAGAACAGGATCAGAAGATAGAAGTAAACTATTAAAAATATCTTCATTCTGTGATTGCCTGGAGCATTTTCTTGAGCTGAATAGTTGAACATGCTTAAAATCTCGATTCCTCGCTTCCTGGGCTTCTTCTGTTAACTCTCCAAGTGGAAGAATATTCGATTCAATTATTATTTGACCATGACACAATACTTTGTGTACTGTTGGTGTTAGTTCCCTCCATGGATACAGAGATACAAGTAATTTAGAAATTTCAGACGTGTATTCCCCAAATCGATTTTCATTAATTTTATGTTTACTATTCAGTGCCATTAAAATAGTGTTAACTCTTCGAAGCAACTCCTTGTCGATTCCAGTTATTTTTGAAGTAATTTCAAAATCACGAAAAAACCTTCTCGACGTATTACCGTCATTTGTACTACCGCAACTTGAAAGTGGTTTGTCGATGTTTAATCGCATCTGAACTTTAAATTCTTCTTGGATACTGCTTTTTTCCGCAGCTCTCAGTTCTTTCAATTCTTCATTATTTTTTGTTGATTTAGTAGGATAGTTTGTTTTTTTTCCTGGATCGCCTTGTATGATGGTAATATATTGTGTCCTTTTTCATGCAGAGCTTTCCTTAATATTTGGTACTTATTTCGACTGAGACCCAGTTCCAACATAAGCGCTATTGCTTCCTCTTCAGTAAAATTTGATTATGATGTTGGAGTTGGTATACTTTCCACAATTCGCTTAAGTCGTTTTGGTGATGCATTAGGAAGAATAGTTGCAATATGTACGACATCCATATGTTGGTTTTCCTTTTTCAGCATTTCGTTAAATGTATCAGCAATTTCCTCATTTGAGATTGAAAAAAGTTTTTGTGTGACCCTCTTTTTTTTTACCTTGAACATAAGTCTTCGTATGACTTGCAAGGCGCTCCTGTTGATGTGTTGTAAGTTGAGATTTCCGTAGTAGTTTCCATCCAACTACAAAATTTTAATCGAAATTTCTTTTGATTTCCATCCACAGACTTACTTTTTACATCAAAAAGTTTTAAAAAGTTTTCAATTTTTGATATGCCTGTTTTGTCTACTTTTCTACTATATGTAGTTTTTATATAATTTGAAATGTCTTCAATTCTTTCTGGCCCTTTTGAAGATATACTCCATAAAACGGAACACAACTCTTCGTACTTTAATGTAATCTTCATTGTAGATTTATTAAATATGGTACTTAAAATCTGAGAAGTTTACTTATATACCAATTCTTGTCATTTCCGATACAGGTATTCCAAAGTAAAAAATTACGAATTGTCTACCTATTAACATTTAGGACTATATTACTATAACCTGTAATTCAGTCATTGATATTTCTTATTAGTGAATGAATCGAAATTATCATTACCTGTATATTTTTACCTACATGATCATAAACGAAACAGAACGAAATGATCTGTCGAAAAAATTTAGGTAAAAAATAGTTATAAATTTTTGAAAATTTAAGCATAATAGGACCTTTCAATTATAAGGATAAGCAAACAAATAGAAAATAG
Source organism: Lucilia sericata (assembly GCF_015586225.1). NCBI lineage: Eukaryota > Metazoa > Arthropoda > Insecta > Diptera > Calliphoridae > Lucilia > Lucilia sericata. The sequence goes on along the minus strand of NW_023995420.1, from coordinate 27,076 downwards.
GTAAATATAAGATTTAAATATGTGCTGTCATACTTAATACTAAAATATGAAAAAGATGAAATTAAAGGACACAGGTTTAAATGAACATATTTTTGAATGTAATTGAGATATTGGCTTGAAATTTTTTGTAAAGGGTCGAGAATTTCCATATCTAACTAAAAAATGATATTAAGGGATAAATATGGACTAAATTGTTGTAGCTATCTGCGATCCTATTAAAATTTTGATATAAATCATAGTTTTAGAAATTAAACAAATATGTAATATATGACAAAATCTTTATTTATGAACAAAACTCAATGAAATTTTCAACGCTTGTTAAATTTGTCATTTCAAATAAGAATATGCAAAAAAAAAAAATTGAAAAGGTCAAAGGGCATCCCGCAATTCCCAAAAATAGGAATAAAAATCCCAAAAATGGGATTTTTTACTTTTTTGCCTATAGGGTCCACATTTCTTTCAGGGCTGGGAAAATACTTTTGGAGTAAATAGAAAACATATTGAGGTTTCCAAAACTGCTTTCAGTTTTCTGATCCCAGCTTTGGGATTTTAGAACATGTCGCCCAAAGTTGAAGTTTTGATAAAAAATAGGTCATATTCGGAAGGACGCAGTGGCAACATTTTCAAAAAATAGGACAAGTTTTTTACGCCAAAGCGTTCTACGTAAAGATACCTTTTAGAAAACTATAAAATTGTTATATGTTCTTAATAAAAATTTTATTTTATTAATAAAAGAGTTAAGACACATTTTTGGCAAAAAAACGCCAAAAATCTAAAATTTTTTGAATTTTTAAATTAAAAAACGTATATTTTTGGATCTGTAAACGATATTGATCTGAATTTTTTTGTATATTATTGGAAATTTTGTTGTGTAACTAACAAGAAAAAATTAAGTCCATTTGGTCCAAAATTACGCCCGGTATTCAAAAAAAGGCGGACCAAGGTATGGTAAATTTTGTATCACTAAATTTTTAAATGCCTATAATTCGGATATTATAAGAGATAAGTAGTATGTCCAAGCATGTTTTTTCAAGATCTCGTCGAGCGCTTTCACAAAATATAAAAATCTTTGTATTTGGGTGAAAAACAAAAAAATGGCAAGAGTTTAAAAATTTTACATGTCGTAGGTACCCTACTTTGAGCCGCCACAGCGCCGTCCCTGGGGCATCTGCAGGGTTCATCTTCAAAACTTAAACTCGAATACTCCTTGGCTACGCTCACGCCAAATTTTATCCCGATCGGATCAGCCGTTTAGAAATGCCAGATTTATTTCCAAAAAATTTCCATTCTGCCCCACTGTGCAGTGGAGAAGAAACTCTCGTATTTTCTCTAAACAATAACATTAAAACTAATGAATCGTTCGAAAAAGGAAATCATATCCTGATATCTATGATTAATATTAAATTAATTTTAAAATAAATATTTCCTTATTCATTTTAATTCAATCGTTTAAGCAAACAACTGTTTCTCCTTAGATTTTAATGAATTAATTCCCAAAATTAAATTACTACTTATTACATTGCCTCGCCCTGCAACAAAATTCCAACTCAAATAATCTTAGACATAACAAGAAACATCATGATGGTTAAAACTTTAAATAAATATTGAAACAATACAACAAGTACAAAGTACAACTTTGAATTGATGAAATAATACTGGCAACACAAGTTGTCCAGGTACTACTTTGTCTGTTGTTTTAAACAAAAGATGATGATAAAGACACAAAACTAAATTTGAAACTTAAACAGACAATATTAAGAAAATAACTGCAAAAGAATAAGAAAAAAAACTTTAACAATCATTGTTAAAAATCGTTATTTCTGCTACTATACTCCTCAATGACGATGAAGATGTTGCAGGAAGCGGACCATAATGTACAGGTACATAATTTTATTGTTTTATAAAAAAACTTCTAAACTTTTGTCTTATGTGTGTTTTATTTTTTATATTTTATAACTTAAACTAACAACTTGTTAGTGGGTTTTTTAAAAAGTGATGTTATTATTTTTTGTTTTTATTTTGTAAAATAAGTTGTTTTAGTGTGAGTGTGTATTGTCATGCAAATTATTTCTTCTGGTATAAATACAGTTGTCTTGGCGCTGTTATAATGTCTTAAATGATGGCGTTTTTTCAAACTTCTGGACACGATATCTCAAATCCCAGATGTCATGGTCTCTGCAGAAATTTTCAGTTGGATTTGAGAAGTTTGTAATTGTAATTTAGAAACCTTTGAAATTCAATTGAAATACAATGGTGATTAGTATAGTGCTTATATCTTTAAATTGAAATTTAGGTTAGATCAATAGGAGGATGAAAACTACATTAAATACGAAGAAATTTACCTAGGTCACTATCGAACCTGTTGTGCGCTGCTTAAATTTTAATTAAACCTAATTTTTTTGTCTTAGAAATAACATTAACTTTGAAGACACCAAAGAAGAAACTAACTAAACTATATAAACATAAATATTATAGTACTTGTAAAGAATATCTGTATGTTTGAAATTTGTATCTTTTTCATAAATATAACTCAATTTGTAAGAAAATACCTTCTATTACATTTCAAAAAAATGTATAAAGATACTCAAATCTAAAGAAAGCGAAACAGTAACTCTGTTCTGTAGATATAATGTTTCTAAAACCAATAAGAAGAAAAAAATAAATAAATAAATAGCTTCCATTTCGTCCCTTTTTTTTGCAACGAAAGTACTAGTAGTATTTGTATTATTTTTATATTTAGTTTATTTTTTTTTATTAGATTATTTGCATTATTGTACATAGTCTTGCCACGAAACTAACGATGTTGGAATATTTGAAAAGATATAACTGTCTTTGTATACTTATTTATACAGTTAATAGTTTGTTATCCGTACACATACATACACATGTTTGTATGTATGTGTATATGTTATTTTGTAGTATGTTTGTTTGTGTATATGCATTTTGGTTTGTTTACATATGTTTGTATTATCTGGTTTATTGTAGCTAAATCAAGTTTAGATTCTATGACCGCACGTAGATGCATTCTTGTCTTGTATACGAGCATTTGATTTAAGTTTCCTGTTGTTTATTTTCGTATCCCTTTTCTTTTGGGTTTTTTATCTTTTATTGTTTATTTTCATTTTACTTAGCTTTCATTGAAGAGCTAGTAACCAGAGTTGTGGTCAAACGATGTATTTATTTAGTTTGTGGTTTTTATATTTCATTCATTGATATATTTTTCAAAGCTCCTACTGTATTATGTTCAAAATTCATTAGTTTGTCTGGTTATTGGTAACTATTGCAGTATGTGTAGGAGGGTTGTCCATATTACTGCGGACTAGGTGACTATGTGTAGTAACATAGTCTACCGTTTTCTTCTAATTCTCATTTAATTTAAATTAATATTCTTCTCTGCCCCTGTGATCATCTGGTCCTATTTAAGAAGTATTAGTATTCTAAATGAAGTATTCTAAAATGATCTAGCTACATTTAACCATCCATCTATATGTAGACCACAACCGAGATTCAGCATAGCCGAATGTAATAATCTCATTTTTTTCAGTTAATGTTAAGACTAGAAATGTTTGCATTTTTCTTTGTTTTTTTCGTATCACATAATCAACTAATGATTTCATAACATCAAAACTAAAATAAATAAAATTATACTTTCAGATACTTTCATTCAAGAGGGAAATTAATGAATATTGCCAAAAGGGGGAAAAAAACAACGTTATGTTTTGAAAATAATTTGGCTAAAATATTTGTATGTTGACGGATGAGTGATATTTATTTGTTGTTTAAATATATATAAATCATACGCTACGTGATTGTTATAGTATACCAATTACAATGCAAGGCAATGACTTAATAAGCAAGTATAATTTGAATGTTTATTTGTATTGTATGTTAAAAAATAAAATCAGTATTTTTGACAATTAGACATTTTTTTTAATAAAATAAGTATTTATTTCATATTTCTAAAATTATTAAAAAAAGATTTTTCATCGGTGATCTGTGTAACTTTTATTATAATATTTTTTAATTTTGAGTGAAAAATTTTTGAAAATTTTGAATAAATTTAAGGCTTTATCATTACCCAACCCCATTAAAATTCCTATATAATATTGAGTTTCTATGTATATACATTTAATTTATATTTACCTCACTTTCAATTCTAGTTACCAATTCACTTTGTGTGAGTATTAATTAAATAATCATAATTCAATGAAGATATTTTCATTGGTTTTTGTCCAACATTACAGTACAATAGAGCCAAACTGTAGTCAAATAAATTACAATAATTATGTTTACTGATGTCTGCGTATTAAATGTGACACAAAATGTACAACACAATTTGTACAGTAGCAGACAAAAAACACCAGAACCAACACCAACTATTGCCAGAAAAAAAAAAACACTTGAAAACAAGACCACAAATCTTCTATGACAACTATTAAGACAAACTTCTCTAAATGTAATTTACTGTACACAATTTACAAATGAAACGATAAAATGGTGCAGTAGTATAAACGGGATGGGTGAGGGAAAACAAAAGAAGTATTGCAGAAGAAATATTTTACTTGATAGAGTTTTTGGCAAACAACAACAATTTTGTATAACCAACACCCATACATGTCTCTATAATACATACAGAATAAATGGCCATAATTCTTGTTGACACCACATAACTTATATTGGCCTTTAGATTCAAAGTGTTAAGCCAATCAATTCATTATGAAACTTACTATGAGTAAAACTAACTATAACTACAACTAAGACTATTACTACTGCTGCAACTAGTACTACTACTAAATATACTTGGTACTCATACTAACATAGACAAAGTCATATACAAAGGCACTGAAATGTTTGTATTCGTTTAAATGCTGCAGAGTAGTGATGTAAGGTACTGTTGGTTAAATAGTACCTGTGTAAGTAGAAAATTTATTCTTTGGATTCATGTAATAAGTGAGTTATAAAATTTGGTCAGAAGCGTCCTAATACTCGATATAAGAAATTTTACAACAATATTAATAATGTTTTCAATTTCAGAAGGAATCTATTCATAATAGAATCTTTATCTTTCTGAAAATAATTTTAAATAGCGGGCATGAGGGGTAATGATTACACAAAGTAATTTATTACATGGTCAATAACAATTACTTTTAATGTTTAATTAACCAATAACCAATTACAATTACATTGTAATTGTAAGTGTAATTTTTATAATTACAATTATTTGTAATGTGTCATTGACCAATAACCAATTATAATTACTTGAAATCGCAATTGAAGTTTACCAATTACAAATTACTTGTAATTGTAATTTAGGTATAACTAATTACAAATTACATGTAATTATAAGAGACAAAATTCACAATTACATGTAATTGGGAATTCCTAATATGGAACACATGTAACGTAATCTATCATGGCTCGAACACAACTTTTTTATAGGATTCTTTCTATCACTATTTCAAAAAAGTACCAATATTACGCTACACTTATGGTCACATAAAATTAAATCAGATAATTTCTAAGACAATACTCATTCTTGCCATTCTACAGTGGGGCCGAATCAATAATAGATCTCTCATAAAAAGGAACTTTCTGTTCAAATACATTGCAATTTTGATCATCACTCCAATAATGACTTCTTAAGGAACTACTAATCCTACTACATTGAATTAAAACTAATTAAATTTAAAATAATACATGTTCATTTTGGTTCGGATTCTAAATAGCCGATACTATTTACTTGAAGTTTCATACGACTTTAAAAATGAATGTCCATTCATGACGACCACTAATGAATGCTAAATTTAAGTATTTCAAAAATTATTACATTCTGTCCCATTGTGCACTCGTATGGTGTCTATATATACAGCATTTGTGCCAAAATTATTTTCTCTTGCTGTTACTGCTGCAGTTTGTTAAATAATAAAGACACATATAAAAGTTTTGGCAAATAATACAACTACAACTTTATAAAAGAGGTGAAAATACTCTTTTTTACATACATACATTACATTTCTATACCTAAATAAGAAGAAATTCAACTATGTATGCTGACATTCATACATACATATGTATAGAGAAAGGGAGAAATTGTTTTATTGTTTTGTAGGACATTTTCTTTAATCAGAGTATGAGCGGGAGATGTTTAAACAAAAGTGTCAACGTTTATTGCCAAAGTATTTGGCAATAGAAATTAAAATTAAATTGTAACAAAAGTAGATGGAAACCCAGCAAAATTATTTAGATATGTGTATGTATATGTTAACAAATTTGGCGATAAATGATACAATTTCAAGTTTTATATTTCATTTATATTATGATAATTTATTATTTTTTGATTTGAAATCGTTCTAAATTTTAAAGGACTTTCCAATGTTTACTGGGATGACATAGTCTTCATGTATATTAGGGTAGTAATTTTGCGGTTAGCTTTTAATTAATTAATAGGTATCTAAAACTTTAAAATATTTAAAACTTGCTAAAAAAATATTTTTTTTTTGATACAATAACTCCTTTGGAAAATTTATACTAGGACAAATAGGTGAAAAGTTACACTCATTTGAATGAACCTGTATAACGAAAATGTTCAACTTTGACCTCCTCTAAGTCTGGCAGTTCTTATGCGATAGAGCTGGAAATTTGTGTCTGGTCTACTATCCAATTGCACTAACCTTGATGTATAAATTTCATCAAAATCGATTTTTTGAGTTGGTCACATGATATGAAATTGCCTAATTTCATACCCTCCAACACCATCAGTGGAGATAGAGGGTATATATAAGTTTGTAGTTCCCTGTGTAGTTCCCAAAGTATAAATATTCTGGGTCCTTATGAAATTCTGAATCGATTTAGCTATGTCCGTCTGTCTGTCTGTCTGCGTAAAACACGCTCACGTCAAAACTAAGCAAAGGAAATCAACCAAATTCAGTTGTTATTTACCCTAAACAGTTTGGTATTGAAAATCAGCACAATCGGTTCACAACGTAAAAAGTTATGAGTAAAAATTTCAGACTACCTCGAAAAAATATGTTTTTTTTTCCTAATTTTTAAGAAGTTTTATCAGAAACTGCCAAAGATATTTAGATGAATTTTGTCACACATTATTTTTTCAGGGCAGTGATTAATTATATTCAAAATCTTTACAATCGATCCAATATTTCTCAAAGCCCCCATACAAAGGTATATATTCCCGGAAATTAGTTTATAATTAATACCTCCCTCATATATATTGGTATCAACACAAAATTTTGTACATGCAAATATAATATGAACAGAAATCATACTATCAACATTGATCTCAGTCGGTCCACAATTGGTCATACCTCCCATATAAGGTACACTTCTGAAAATCACTTAAACTCGCATATTTTATTGATAAATAAAACTATTGTGATAAAATTCGAGTTGAATATTTTTTGTGTACAAACAAATAATTTTGCCATTTTTTTACGGATCGGTCCATTATTGGTCATAGCTCCCATATAAGGCCCACTTCCGAAAATCACTTAAAAGCACATATTTCATTGCCAAACGAAGCTATCTTGATAAAATTCGACACAAATATGTTTTATCTAAATATGATTCGTAGTACGCTTAATGCGGACTTTTCCAAAGTAGCTTGCTGGTGGATGGTACAGTGGTGGAAAAAATAATAGAATCGACCTTATTTTGTGGTGAAAATTAAATTTTCTCAGAATCTTTTAGTTAGAATTTAATGGATTCTATCTTAAATAAAAGGCATTTAACTCTACTTTCATATTTATTTTATTGGTATTAAAAAACTTGGCATTGGAAAAAATAATGGAAACGATTCATAGTATTGCACTGTGGACATAACCTAATATTTTATAAATGGCGTTGTAAGTAGTATTTATTTTTGAAAATTTTAATTTTAAATGAAATTCCGAAAATAAAAATATACATTTTCCTTTGGTCATTGGTTGACTATATGAGTTCTGAAAGCTTTTTCACCACAAAATAAGGTCGTTTCTGTAGCTATAGTGGGCGTGATACCTCCCATATAAAGAAAATCTGAGAAAATATAAGAGTTATAGTCAAATTTTGTCGGAACCACTTTAGTATCAATATGAGTACTTATGGCTAAAAATAGGCAGACTTTCAATAGGGGGCGTGGCACATCCCATATGAGTTAAATGGAAAAATTCTATGAAACTATTAGTGCAAGAATCTTAAAATTTTGCACGAACAACTTTGAAATCCAATGTTTGTAATTTACTGTGTTTAACGCCATGATATACTCCAATGAGTAACTAATAGTGATAAACAAATAAAGTTCGAAAATATAATATAACCCAGCATGTTCGATTATAAGATTCAGTAATTTTACTAAGACGATTCCATACTTTAATTTATTTATTTTCAGAATAACATATTTTATGTTTAGTTATGAATCAAACTCTTAGAATTAGATAGGGTAATTTATTTTTTTTAGAAAAAATATTCATATAGAATTTTTGTTAATATCATGATTTTTTATGGATAGAGAGTATAATAATATAATTATAGAGAACCCTTTCATTATAATGATGTAATATTAAAATAATTCTAAGTATCAAAGACAAAAATACTATACATTTAAAGTATGAACATTTCTCATGTAATATAGTATTATACAAATACACACTTGCATTAGTTGCTAAGGATTCTTACTATCTTTCCAACACCTTTCTTCAAATTAAGCAGTATAAATGTTTGATTTTAGAAATATACAATTACATATTTACATTTAAGTATATATGTATGTATCTGTGTTTGAATTTATTTGTATACTTGTACTATACGTTGTAGTTGAGAAACAGTATTAATTGCCAATGAGTTTACAAGTTCAAATGCATTCTTAAATACAAGTGGGTGCAAATGCTTGTACACAAAATTAAATAATGAAAAATTAAAAGAAAAAACAAGAAAAATAAATAATGAGACACAAAAAATGTTTTTCTTGTATTTCTTTGGTATGTTCATACTAATTTTAGTTCATTTTTTAAGTTTATTCCTTTCTTTTTTATACCCACCATCAAAAAAGATGGGGGGTATATTGATTTTGTCATTCCGTTTGTAATACATCGAAATATTGCTCATAGACCCATAAAAGTATATATATTCCGGGTCCTTATTAAATTCTAAGACGATCTAGCCATGCCCGTCCGTCTGTCTGTTGAAATCACGATAGGGACCACACGAGAAGAGCTAGACAGTTGAAATTTTGCATAAATATTCTCTATTGTTAAGGTTTGTTTGGTATTGAAAATGGACAATATCGGTCCACTTTTTCGGATAGCCCCCATACAAGTGGACCTCAAAAAAACAGCTTCAACGGGCATAACTGCTTCAGAGGTACAAGTATAGCGATGAAATTCGACATAAATAAGTTCCATATGAGCCAAAATCTTTCTACCAAATTTTTTCAGGATCGGCCCATAAATGACCCTACCCCCCATATAAGGTCCCTTTCAGAAAATGACTTTAACACTCATTACTGGCCTAAAAATTCGGGTATAGCTATAAAATTCAGTATAAGTCAGTTTCTTGCGAACCAAAGCCTTTTAACCAATTTTTTTTTATTATCGGAACATAAATGACCCTACCCCCCATATAAGGTCCCCTTCTGAAAATGACTTTAACACTCATTACTGGCCCCAAAATGCAAGTATAGCGATGAAATTCGACATAAATAAGTTTCATGTGAGCCAAAATCTTTTTACCAAATTTTTTGAGGATCGGTCCATAATTGAATTTTACACAATTAAGTTCCTCGCGAGCCAAAATCTTTTTAACAACTTTTATTATGGATAGGTCCATAATTGGCCCTTCTCCCCCTATTGGGTCCACTTCAGGAAATAGCTTTAACGGTCATTACTGTCTTAAAAATAAGAGTAAAGCGATGAAATGCTACACACGTAAGTTTCTTACGAGCCAAAATCTCTGTACCAATTTTTTTTTTTTTTTTTGGATCGGCCCATAAATGACCCTTCCCCCATATAAGGCCCCCCTCTGCAAATAACTATACTGCTCATTACTGGCTTAAAAATATGAATGTAGTGACGAAAATTAGCGCACATAAGTTTAATGCATGCCAAAATCTCTCCACTAAATTTAGAAAGGATCGGTCCATAATTTACCCTACCGCCCATACAAGGTTCCCTTTAGAAAATTTCTTAAACGATCATTACTGGCTTAAAAATATGAGTTATGGAATGTGTCGGTAATTCAACCTACACCCCCCCCCTTTTAAGCCCCTTTATAAAATTACATGAACGCTAATTGCTGGCATAAAAATGCGAGAACAGCGAATGTAAACAAGTTTTATATGAACCAAATTCAGTCTACAAAAAGTTATGAGGATATGTCAACAATTGACCATACACCACATATGAGATCCTCTTTAGAAAATTTGATGAAGAAAACTCTGATAATTACAAGTACAGTACAAAATATTAAAAATTAATATTTTGTTAGTTCAAAAGAGCTCGGTCCATAATTGTCTTAAGCCATATTCCAAACATCACCCTGATGTTTATATGGGAGCATTCTGATGGTGGGTATATGAGATTCGGCACAGCCGAATATAACACTCTTACTTGTTTGTATTACTCTTTCGTTTCTTATTTTTTTTTTGGGTTTATTTTAAACTTAGTCTTCTTAAGTTTTTGTTGCAATTTCTTTCACTTATTTTATAGGTTTTTCTTCATACAATTTCTTCTTTTATTTTGCCGTAACGTAGAGTTGAGTTGAGAGGGATACTTTATGTGAATTAAATTTCCGGTGACATAAACTTAATTAGCTTTTATTCTTGTTCTGTCTCTAGTATACATATTTAGCTGTAATAGGTCTTTGGGTGTATGTGTGTGAATTCTATTTTAGTTAGTTACCAACCTTCTTTTAGTTTTCTTTTCTTTTTGTTTCCGTTCAGGTTGCATAATTTCATTTAACTTCTTTTGTTTCTCAACTAAATTCTATTGTATGTACTATATGTATATGATTTTTTTATGTTTAACAAAGTTTTTTGTAAGTTTTTGTTTCTTTTTGGTGTATGGCAATTTAGAGGTGAAAAAGAATAGATAAATTTAGTTTTATTTAAATTTCAATGGAATTTAAGTATTACGAATTTGGTGGGTTAAGTAGTTAAGTTTGAAGGTATAATTGGATGGTTCTATATAATATAAAACCCCACTGTGGACTGCTGGGAAAGTATAATAACGATACGTCTTATTAGTCTCACTTAAGAGTCGCTGATGAGATGAGAAATTATATACAAAATCACGCAATATATTAGAAGTTAAGATTCGTTTTTCCTTTTGTTAATAAATATATGTATGTACATAAGGGTGGCCCCGTTTTTTGTTTGTTTTGGCGTTATTATTTGGTGAGCTGTATCAAAGGATTAAAAGGTCCTTTCTTGAGGTTTTTATGTTTTTTTTTCATATTTCTTCCAAAGGAATGATATGAAATTTTTGGTATCATAAGAAAGGTCCTTGCGATACGCTTGCAATGGCATATCATTTTGTGTAACAGCAAAAGTAATCGATATTTTAAAATTTTTTGGGTAATTTTCAGATTTTTTTATAATTTAACACAGATGAGTTTAATATTGTTCGTTGAAATTTATACATAATAATCCTCAATAAAATGTACCGAAACGGTTTTTACCATTTGTCAAAATTCAATCTGGATCGAATTTTATTTGAATTTCTCGAAACCTACGTACGCTACCAAAACATTGCAAAATAATGTAATCGACAACATACAAACCGTTATCAACAAAGCAAGCGTAACAAAGAAGTAGATTTTTAGAATCAATTGTGTTAATATATTAGTTAAACTGAAAATTTAGATTTATAATAGAATGAAATTATAAAGTGATATATGTCAATGTAAAGCTAATAAAATTGCGCTTGTACCGATATACATATTAAGTACGTTAGAAAAATATAGCTAGCACAATACCGGGGAGAAAATAGGGTTTAAAAAAAAACTGAAAAACCCGTTTCGGTGAAATAATATGAGGTTTATAATGTTATAATTTCAATTAATTACATTTAATAATTCTGTGTAAAAATTTTAAAAATCTAAAAATTTTCCGAAAAATTACAAGATTTGTAATAATTTAGGAGTCGTTTACGAAATTATGTTATGTCGTTGAAATCATCTCTCAAAGACCTTTCATATGATACCAAATTTGCATATGGTTTATTTGCAAGAAATATGAAAAAATCAGAAAAACCTTAAAAAAGGACCTTTTTATCCTTTGATCCAGCTCACCAAATATTGACGTCAGGACAAAAATTTTGAGAATTGGTATCTTAGAATAAACTAAATTTTCATTTTCGGTGGGAACATCAGCAACTTCAGTTTTGGGGCCAACCTGATGTACATATATTGCATCTATCTAAGGGTGGTTCAAACCTTAGAGCTCTTCGAATATATTAGTGTACTAAATGTTCTAATTTTAAAAAACTTAAGCTTTAGCAAATATTTGAATGATCTATTTATATGTATGTATGTTTTGTTTTTGATACATATTTTTAGTACCACTTATTTTATACTCTTACATTGTAATTAAACAGCTTTCAAATACACAACTGTTGGCACAAACAGTGCATGGAAAAATAATTGAAAATCAATTAGGTATTAAACTATGAATACATTAAAATAGTATATACTTAAACTCATCCAGAAAGATTAAATAATTAAATGAATAGTAAATTTTTGGAAAAAAATATAAAACTACTTTTTTAAATAAAAATTTAAGTTTTTGAAACACTGTATAATAATATTTTCGTTCTTAAAATCATGACCAAACATTTTACTTACATTTATAAACCATATAAAATAAAATAAGCAAACTAATCCTAAAATAGAAAAAAAAAAAACGAAAACCAACAACAAAAAAAGTTGAAAAATAATACACAAAACCCGGATTTCTGTTTATTTGTCTGTGTAGCTGTCAGTCGTCATTCTTACCAGCTAAACTGACAGTAAGATTTGTTGTTGGTTCTAAAACGTTCAGTACAGAAATGTTTTTCTGTTGTTGTTATAGCTGTTGTATGTTATTTTAACTAAAATCTTACCTAAAGCAAAATATTTTAAAGTTATTTTTATATCAAGCCAAACTAAACTATTTACACCACAAACAAAAAAAGTTAAGAAAAAACTATTTAGAATAACAAGATGTTTTTAAATGTGGGTAAAATAAGATTATCTGGGGTAAGATGTGTGTATAGTTGTTTGTATACAGTTTACATCTTGTCTTGTAAAGGTGTTTGCCTGGAAATTTTATAAAATAATCTAGAAATAACATATGTAAAACACACATATGAAAATTAGAGTAATTATAACTTAAGAATAAAAATAAGAATACACAGTAAGAAATTAAGTATTGATTCAACAATGAAATCATTTTGGTAGTTTTAATTATTTTGATTTAACACATTCTTAGTTTTTTCTATGTGTTGCTATATTTTTGAAGAACAACAAAACTTTTGCAGTAAAATAGGTTAAATTATGTTTACTTGTTGTTGTTTAATTGTTTTTTTCACTTAAAATTTTTTTGTTGGTAAATTTTAAAAGATAAAAGAAAACATATTTATTAAGCAAAATATGTATCATAAAAATTCCTGAGGCAATCCATTGCCCTACTTTAGATTAGTGGTATAGAAATTTAAATTGATAAATTTATATTTATTTTATTTATTTATAAATTTATATATATTGGAAATATTTAGAGAATTTAATTTTAATTAAGCAACTTTTGTTTAAGGTGAAATAATATTTTATGATGTGTGTATTTATTAACTGGTTCAATTTCAACATTTAAGTTAATTTAATATTAGGATAATTTATAGGAAAGTTTAAATAAATTACTTTAATTCTGCATACGTATGTTGAGTAGGGTGTCCCGTGGACCACTTTTTAGGAGGAATACCACTAAAACGATACCTTTCAATGTACTACATATGAGAAAAATAAAAAAACAATTTTTTTGAAAAGGTCCTCAGTTCTCTACCTGCCACAGTGAGACATTTGGCACTTTTAGAACGACATTAGTCAAATCTTAGTAATATTGAGTTCTAATTTTAGTTACAGTTAGCAAACATATGGCCAAACGCTCCACATAATAATCAGCACGATAAGACTGCTGCCACGCCCATTTTTTACAAGTAAATATTGAATAAAAATTTAATTTTTGGTCGAATATATCTCAAAACTTTTGCAATCGATTTTGAATTTTTATATATTTTTAGAAAGACAATTTTATACAGATTGCTATTTATTTATAAGAAAATGCAAAATATAAATATTTGTAGCACAGTCTCTGCAAAAAGTTAATAAAACCCATTTTCCTATTTAAACACATTTTCAACGTTTAGATACTGTTTTAAACGGTTTAGTATTATCCGATTTGTCTCAAATGCTCTGCATTGCAGTTATAGTGCATGCTCTTCTATAATTTTTAAAAACATGCTTTATATAACCACCCTAATGAATATTAGGGTAGTCAATCTTAGAAATTTGTATCAAATTGTACAAATATTTGCAAATAATTGAATGCAACATTAACAAACAATTTATACTCTAATTAAAATTTAAAATAAAATATAAATTTCGCGGTTTTTACAAAGAACAAAATAAATTTATAATTTGAAGCATGGATGCGAATAAGGGCGTAAAGACCACCTTTTCAAAATCGCGTTTTTTCGCATAATTATATTAAACTAACCTTTTTACATCTATTCATAAAAAAATAAATTGAAAAATATAAATTTTTCGCTAAAATATATAGTTTTAAAAGCACGATTTTTAAATACTATTTATTTTTTTGGGTAAAAAATATTAGCAATTTAATGTATTTTTCTGTAAAAAATCGTATAAATTTTAATTCTAATTGCACCAAATTTGCAGAATGGTTGGAAAACATTTTAAATTTATTAATTTTTTAATTATATTGCAAAAAAGATTATTATTGAATGAATTATTTAAGTATGAAAGTTTGGACAAGAAGAAGGGCGTATATCCATAACTATAGTTATATTTTAAAAAATTATTATATATACTTTCAACTAAAATATATGGATATATGCCCTTATTCCATTTTAGCAAAATTTCAAGTATTAATTTTGGCAAGTTGTGACTCGAATTTTTTACTGAGTTTTAGCACAGGGATAGATGTGAGTTATATTTATGCATATATGTGAAAAAAGTAGGAAAAAATGCCGATTTTAAAGTTTTATGATGTTTATATCGTCTCCTGTAAAATTTCCCAAATGGTTTATACGCCCTTATTCGGCTCCATGCTTCATTTATGAATTTAAATCTGGAAATAAAAAGAAAACTTTACTTTTTAAATAAAGCTATGACACCTGATTGGCTTAAGTAATTGTTTTTTAAAAGCACTAATTGTGGGCTAATACATGGTGCCAAGGCCAAAATTTATGTATACCCCTAACGTGAGTTTACACTTAATTTAAAAAAACATATTAAATTCTATAGGACACTCTAATTTTTTTGAATATCTCTGAAGATCGCAAAAGATCGCAGCCAATTTTCATATATATGTTTCTATAGAAAATTTCATATGCAAGGGTTATAATTAGATAACTGCAATTGGCTGCAGTCATTAGATCTATTCCATTAAAAATATAATTTTTAAATATTTTTTTTATCAGTAATATTATTTTTCCTTAGAGTTAAAAATAAAACCTTTAAAATTGAGCTTTTGTCTAAAAAAGTACTAAATTATAATAATTATAAAATTACTAAATTATAATACACTGAAGAAACTATATAAATATCTGAAATATTTACCAAGATATACGCATATATATTTACCAAGATAACATTTTAGCTATTTTTCTATAGTATATGGAATGTTTACTGTTAACTATAATAACAAGCAAGACAATTGGAAAGCGTTTAAGTTTTTATTTTTGTCGTTCTAAAAGTACTAAATGCCTCACTGTGCCTGCGATTGAAAATCTAGATCTCAGTACATAACTGGGCAAAAAATGTATATATGGCAGTAAAATTACACATAAATATGTTTTATAGGTATCTAAATCTCTTTGTAAAATTTTGTAAGGATCAGCCTATAATTGACCCTACCCCCATATAAGGTCCCCTTCAAAAATGTCTCCAACTCTCAGTACTTACTTAAAAGTATGTGTACAGCGATGACACTTGACGCAAATATGTTTCATACAAGCCAACATCTTTCTACTAATTTTATGAGGATCGCTTCATAATTGACCTTAACCCCCATATGAGGTCCCCTTCAGAAAATGACTTTAACGCTCATTACTGGCTTAAAAATACGAGCCTAGCTATAACCTTCTTACTTGTTTTTTTCTGATTTCATTATCAATTCGGAATTGTAAGCGTTGCAGAATTATTGAACCGCTTATCGCCTTCTAGTTCATATAAATTTAATGGAGAAAAACTGCGTTTTTAGTCATTTCATGATCCTGTGTCCTTTTTAAAGTATTTTAAAGTTTTCAATAAAGAATTGCTCAAACAATGCCAAATTTGATGTTAAAAGAACAAGAAGAGTTGGGAAATATTTTGTTCTATTTTTATTTTATACTGTCAGGATAAAAAAAATTTCGAAAATGTCAATATTATTTTTTCAGAAAAAAATTTTAAGGGCATTTTTGACGTCTTTCGATCCTTACAGAATAAAATAAAAATAACACAAAATATTTTACAACTCTTCTAGGTCATTTGACACCAAATTTGGCAGAGTAGAGTATTTTTTTAAATGTGCTGCTTTGAAATTTTGAAGTTTTCAATTGGGAAAGGAGGCTGACCTCCAGTGATACGTCTGACTTGGCTAGATGTCAAGCAACTATACATGGCCTTTACTACAGGTCATAGTATTGAATACAGTTTTAAAACGGTTGTATGTGGACAACAATCTTTGTCCTTCATTAAGAGAAGAGTATGTGGCAATTTTTATCAAATTATCATCAAAACTGTGACATAAATACTTATAAAATCTACAAAAACATACCAGCAAAAACTTTCATTACTAAGTAAACAGTTAAAATACTAAAGCAAATTTATAAATTATTTGTTATAAAGTAAGTGAAACAATTGAAAATAATTACCAAATTTTTGTTGGTATCTCATTAATTTTTCTCAATTTAAAAATTTGTGAACAAAAAAGAATTCAATTATTATTTGTTGAATGACATATGTCACAAATAATAATTATAACAATTTTAACAGATTAACAACTACTAGCACTTCTCTGTTTTTACATCATACATTTATAATGACAACTATAAAGAACAGAAAAAAAGAAAACATTTAAACATCCGTTAAAGTTGACAGACAAACAATGCAAAGCAAAATGCAGCAACAATGTAAAAACGAGAACTATGTAAATAGAAAAACTGACATAAAACGTCATACAATACGACTCCAACAGACATTTTGTGTAGAACCGCAAAATTTTATTATTTGAATTTAAGTACTTGTGCTTGTAGAAAGTAAGTACATGAATATATTTATAGTTTTTTGTATGGTAGTTGAAATTCCTCGGTAACTGAGTATATTTGACATGTTATAGCTTTTGAAATGAAAATAAAATAAATAACAAAATAATTATACATTTTTGGTTATTGTACTAGTATTATTTTGTTGTAATACTAGTCATGTTGTAAATTCCATTTTTATTGTGTAAATGAGTCTTCATACAAATGTTTTATGGAACAATGTTATATGCATTTTACACTTCTATAGAGCGGGAGGTATTATGTATTTTTGTTGATGTTTGCAACATTCATACTATTTCCATCAATACTAAAGCTATTATGTTAGCTTATAGTTGCAGTAGTTTATTATAGAGTCTGTATATCCTACTATATTTTTTTGAACAAATTTTTCCGTTTCCGTTTTTCTGATGCCGCTGTTTTAGCCATTGCTGTTTCAGTGTCAATGTTTTTAAACACATCATAAAATTCACAATTATTGCATCAATGTTAAAAAAAATAAAAATTTTCCAAAATTTTTTTCCCTCTTAACAAACATGCTGCTGCTGTATATCATGGTGTTTTTATGTATCTCAATGTTTTGTTCATGTCGTTTAATTGCTGTTGGTTTTTAACATTAAACCATGTTGCAACTTGTTTCCAGCTTTTTTTGTATGTCACATTTGTTTATGCCGTTTGTCGCTTTTTGAAGCTGTTGCAAAAAATTTTACTTATTTTATGCATTAAGTTTATTTTTGTAAGAGAAAAAAACTTAATCCCATAGGAACTTAAATCGCGGATTAAAATTAATCTATTTTAGAAGTATAGAGATAAAACCAATAAAAAAATATACTTACAATAAAAAGTTTATAGTCATTAGAAAATAGTTTGTATCCTTTACTAACAAATTTCCTACCGGCCATCTTCATGTAGCATATAAATTGTTGTGGTTGCTATTTGTTTATGTTGGTAACTACTTGTATATTATTTCATTTCATGGTTTTTCATCATCATATTATATGGTTATTGTGACCACTTCCGTTCATTCCTCGTTTCTGTTTTCACACACACACACACATTGTTACCCTAATACATGTATTAACAACTACAATAATCTCATTTGTAACATTCTAATTTCAGAGAGATATAAGTACATGTGCATGTACATTAGAGTGTCCCGAGGAATAGCCGTTTTAAGAATTTCATTTGGTTTACTATTTAATGTCTTAAATTTATAAGTTTTTACTTAAATGTACTTCTTTGAAATTTTGAAGTCCTTTTATAAGTAAACAGGATCACGAAATAAAAAACTGTGAACGAAGTTTTGGTTTATTTAATCTCTAGTTTCAGACTTATAATATCTGGTTCGTGTCTAATTTTAAGTGTCGGACGGTATAATAGGACATTTTTTGATTTGATCATAATATCTAAATAAAATATTATCTTCCAGAGAAAATTGCCTTTGGGGTTAATATTTTATGCCTAGTTGGAAAGACAAGATAAGATTTTGATCAAATATTAAAAAAAATATTTTAAAAGAAATCAAAAAAAGTCCCATTTTTACCCAATTTTCAATTTACCCTTCTTCCGATTTGACTAAAATGTTGCACTTGTGAGTTTTAGACATGATATTTTGGCACACCTCTAATGTACACAACATTCACATGTAATTGTAATTATTTTTGTACTAAGCAAATATTTTGTTACAAACAAAACAAAAATATATATTAAAATTATGAACAAAATTTTTTCCTAATTAAATTGCTGATCTACATATGTTGACAGCCAAAATTTTTCAATATTTCTATATTCACCATTGTTATGGCTAATTTAGAAATAAATAATCCGACTTGTATTTTCACATACAATTTTAAAGGACCAATAGGTGAAAAGTAACACTCATTTTAATAAAACCCTGTATGACCAAAATGTCCAACTTTGACCCACTCTAAGTCCGGCAGATATTGACCGATCGAGCTGAAAATTTGTGTCTGGGCTACTATCCAACAGTAATAACCTTGGTGCGATTGAGTTGAGTCACTTGACACGAAATTGTCCATATATTAATATAATTATACCGTACACCACTTTAGTGGGGGGTCACTTTTCTTAGTGGATAAAGTTACACATGTCCGTCCGTCTGTCTGTCCGTCTGTGTGTCCGTGTAAACCTTGTGCGTATGCTACAGGTTGCAGTTTCCAAGATAATTTGATGAACTTTGGCACATGATCTTCTTTTGGCCCAAGTTTTAGTTTTTTTATAAGTACATCTTAAGCTGTATGTTATTGTTGTTTCCATTCTGTTTGCATGCAATGCCAAAAACTCTAATTTTTTACAAAATGTTCATGAATTGTTTCAGAATTTTGCTCATATGTACATATGTACGTATCTATGTACAATATTTGCTGATTTGAAAAATTAACCTTCTCAAACTTTCTTATTTCATATTTTATTGAAACAATTTAAATTGAAACTTTGAAAAATCAAACAAGGGTTTATAATTAGCTATTTTAATTGATTAATAAAAGAATATTGTCAGAAATATGACAATCTTTTCCAATCAATTCCACTTCAAAACAAATTTATAACTGCCATGACTATCTAAATAAAAACAATAATAATAATGTAATGGAACCTAATTATTTTCCTTCCCTAATGATTTCTTTAATATTTTATCTCCACATCCTTACTAAAGTCTATATTTTAAAACTTAAACTTATCGCAACTATAAATGTGAAACAATCTTATTTGTCAAATTGCATTTTGTTTACAATAATCAGTGCTAAAAAGTTTTCGCTGCCAAACTTACTTACTGCCGGCTTGAAATGAAATTATGAAAAAAAAACTTTGCTAAAGGATGCAAAAATTAGTTAAAATCCATAAAAGTAGTTTACATTTTTTCTATCGCAAAATATATAAAAAACCACAGGGAAAAGGTTGAAAATTATTAATTTAATATGCATCCGGTAACTCACTTCCTTGGCATTAAGAGGTTTTGCTTCTCTTCCTCTCACTCTATCTCTCTTCAAAGAGTTTAAACAAATGTTGAGAGCTTAAAGGAGAAAAAGTGCGGTAAAGGAAGACAAATTGCTAAATTGCTTTACCGCTTTCTGCTGGACTGCACTTATTAGTGTAGTATGTGTTGGTTGTTGTAGTTCAAAAATGTTTTTTGGCTAATTTGAAATCACGATTGTAAGAGCCAAAGGAGCAAACGAGCAAGTGAACAACCAAAGTTTATGGGAAAAGTTTGTTTAGCAAAATAATAACAACAGCAGCAGTAGCAGCACTTCTAGCAACAACATGATGTTTAAAATTATTATTCTTTATTTTTTCGCTACTGGTCCTTACAATAATGATGTTGTTTTTGTTTATATTATGGTTTTTACTTAAACATTTTTACAAAACAAACAGCTGTATAGCCAATAAAAAAATGTTAAAACATTTTGTTCACATGTGTTTGTGTGGTTGTGTGTATTGGGCGAATATGTTTGTGTTGGTTGTGCATCCGGCGCGGGTGGCCAACAATTTTACGCTTTAACTGATTAACGTTTAAACTCATTAAGATAACGTGATTTCCGTTTTTTGTACTAGTACACAGTTTTTTGTTGTTGTTGCTATATTGTCGTAAATGCTCTGTTGCTCTTACTGTTGCTGCTACGGCTGTTGGTGTTATTTCATGATTTTGTGGTAAAAAAAATATAAATGAAATACATATTATTTTAATATTGGTATCTCTTGTTTTGTACATGAGGACAAGCACAAATATCTAAATAAGTTTTACAGTTAAAACCAGGTCAAAAAGTTTTAATCCTTATAATAGAATAGAAAATTGTCAAAATAGGAAGTCAGTAACATAAGTCGTATCTAATGCAACGGGCATCAAGGGTGATAGAGCGTTGCTATTGAATCTTGTGTGTTTCATAAAAGATTTTTAATATAAATAACTATTTCGTTAGGGCCAAATACATACATATGCAGTTCAAATAAAGGCGTGGAAAGCAAATGCCAGAAAGAGCACAATATTATATGATATTTTCCATCCTCACTGAATTTAATTTTAATATGTTGCAAACAGGTAGACAACTTCAGTAGATTACGATTTTTCCTAAACTTGAATATTGGTGAGTTAAGCTGCCACAATATGCAACAATAATGGCAGCAGCACAATTTGCTGAAATTTCCAAAAGAAATCCTAAATAAATTTAATTGTGGTTTTCAAAGTAGCAGCAACAATAACAACAATTGTCTTACATATTTTTTATAGACATTGTCATTCCCACAAGTAGCTTAATTATTATTTGATTCTTTTTTAGTTGTGGTTCCTGCTGTGACTTTAAACTACTATTTGTTGAGGTTGCTGTTTTGGCGATTATAATTGTAGACATTTAGGGTAAAATAAACATTAAAAAATATTTTATAGTTTAGTTTTAAAATGGTATTATATACATTAAATATAAGATACCCTATACTTGGCAAGATCGAGTAATAGTTAAAAAATTAAAAAAAAGACAGACTGGCAGACGGACATCCCTTAATCGATATCACTTTATATAAAAAACGAACATATTCAAATATTTACTTCAATAATTTTTCGTAAGGCGAAAAAATCTTATCAAAAACCGATGATTAGGATGATGGAAAAGTTTTAATGCAGTTTAAAATCTTTATTAAACAAATAAAAAAACTTTATGGAAAATAGTTTCTTCCACGACATTATACTAGAACAAGTAAGAATTCAAAGTCGAGCATGGTCGACCATATGATACCCTACACCGGTGATTATGTTACAAATTTTGATTATTTTTTAATAAAAAAGTATTTAATTTAATTTTAATTCTGAAATGTTTTAAAAATTTGTTGACAAAAAAGGGCTTTTCTAAAAGAAGGGTTATATGGGGGCTATTATTATAAATTTTGGTAGAGGGATTTACGCCTACATCAGTTATGTATGCAGAATATCCTCGTGATATTAGTGTTTATAAGTGAATTTTGACCGTCATTTTCCGAAGTGGACTTTGTATGGGGGATAGGGTCAAATCAGGCCCGATCATTACGAAAATCATCAGTATCATTAAGACTTATGTAAAACTAAGTTTTGTCGATTTATGGAGTAATACAAGAACATTTAACATATTTATGAGCTTAAAAGCCCTATTCGGAGGGTACGGTTGTATGGGGGCTATACGAAATAATGGACCGATTTTAACCATTTGATTTGTCCTTGGTTCAAAAGAAGCGTATGTGCCAAATTTCATCAAATTATCTTGAAAATTGCGACCTGTGTAAAACGACTCAGAAAGTGATTAAGTTTTTTTATTTTTAGATGTTACAAACATCAGCACAAACGCATAAGACCCTCCCCAATATAGTGGTGTAGGGTATAAAAAGAAAATTTACTTTTATTTTAAAAAATGTTTAATACGTTTTTTAAGATGACAATATATACTTTATGGGGTCGCAAAATTAAATTGTAGACATGTATTTTAAACAGAATAGCAATTTTTTATAAAACAAGTATTACATAAGACCACTAAACGTATGAGTACTTCTTAATCAACAAATTAATTATACGCCTACGTTAAAAATAATGCAGTAATAACTGCAGTGTAATTTGGTATGTTGATTCTAAAAATTACTCAATTTTATCTTTTCCTGTTTTGGGATTTATTTCATATGCAATAAATCCCTTATTTTAAAATAAAATAAGTTTCCATTTATAAATTCGACATATAGATATAGAAAATAACAAGTTATGGACCATGTCGGTTTTAGTGACATTTAAAAAAAAAAAGTATAGGTCGCTCATACCTTTGAGTGGGGCTTCAAAGTTGAATACATTTTAGTTTAATCGCTTAATAAAGATTTCCTTAATAGCCTGCCTGGGGCCGGGCGCAAGGACTTTCTACTCTATGTTATGTCCAACAACGGCTTCGTTTAATAAATATTTCCTAAATAGCCGGCCTACGGCTGGGCGCAAGGATTTATTACTCTATCATATGTCCAACACGGTCTTCGCTTAGTTAAAATTTCCTAAAGAGCCTAAGGCCGTACGCTTTTGATACAGGGAGAGTGTATTCTTATGACACTTTTAAAAATTTTGATGATGCCCATGTACACTATGACACTTTTTGGTGTGTCACAACGTCCATGGACATTATATAAAGTCACGTTTAGAAAAGAACTATAACATTCAAAAGTAACTTAAAAATACAAGATAAATGAACCTCCTCAGAAAATAATTCTGATCTGTTACTCATACTAATATCGATATATGACAATTTTTTTCAAAAAATATTTGATTAAATTTTATTGTAAACCATATACTAGCTTAAAATTCGTCAATCTGTAGTTATATTCCTCTTGCTATAGTACACCTCAATTAGCACAAGTCCAGAGATTTCCTTAATTACTTTTAAACTTTTTTTTTGTTAAATTTTCAATTTCTTTTCTTTTTGTCGCTACAGATTATTATTGTCGTAATTATACAAGCTGATAGTCTTTTCTTTTTTTTTTATTATATTTGTGCACAGGAGTTTCGACTCATTTAAGTTTTAATTTTATTTTTCAATTTCTTTTAAACACTTTTGTGGTGATTAAATGGGGTTCAACAACAATTATTTTCAGTGGTTGTTATTATTATGTCTTTTGTTGTTTACGTTATTGTTAATGTTTTTATTCTTGTTGTTATTTTTGTCATTTGTGGCCGTTAAATTATTAAAATGGTGTTTAATGTTTGGTTGAGGCTTATTGTTGTTTTTTACTTCATCTTGTGTTTTTTAATTGTTGTAGAAATAAGCAGGTTTATTTGCTGTTTAATTTCTTTTGTTAAAGATTAAACGATTGTTAACAAATTAAAATGAGCCATTTAAAATAAATTGTGTGAAAAGTTTGTGGTTTTAATTATAATAAGTAGTTTGTATAAATACAATAAAAATATTCCTAAAGTATAAAATTCTAAAGGTTTTCTGAAATATGCTGGTTTTGTTTTAATTTAAATAAAGGCAACATTTATATATAAAAAACTTTGTTAATTTAATTTGACTGAAAACTTTTATTTTAATTTAATTACATTTACTGGAAATAATTTTACAAAATAACTTATTTATATAATAATGCATCAATTTTATTTTTTATTTTTGTATTTTTTCTTGCCTATTAAACAGTTTTTGTTTTTTTTTTTCTCCATCTTAATATTTTGCTTTCAAATGAGGCTTGATAAATGCAAACAATTTGCATACAGAATTTTATTTTTGCTTGTTATTTTTATGTGGAATTTATTTTGTCGTAAGTTACTGCAGTATACTTGAAATTAACATAAAGTTGTAATAAAATAGATGCTGGAACAAATATTAAGCGAAATATACAAAATGTTTTTTTCTGCTTTTTTTTGTAATAAGAGTTTTGTCGATAGTTTGTATTTGAAATTTTTAACCAACTAACTACATAAATATAAACATTTTCTTCTTAAATGATTTTATATACGAGTGTAGGTAGAAAAAAAATTAACTTAACTAGAAATTAGAAAACATCTGCAGCTGTTTAAATGATGATATAAAAAATTAGAGAAATAAGTCGATAAGTTTGTTCCATATTGTTATGTATCCTAGTGCCGGAACTTTGTACCGAAAATAATGGTGAAAATGGTATTCATTTGATTCAATATTTTAAAAAAGATACCAATAAAAATATAGATTTGCCGAGTTCCCGTAAAATTCAATTTTAAGCGAAAATGCGAAAAGACATTTCATGGGTCCTCATAAAATTTCGTAGACTGATTTTGGTTCATATAGAACTTGTTTTTGTCATATTTCATAGCTATAATCCCATTTTAAATCGTTAATGAGCGTTTAAGTCATTTTATTAGAGGGTTCTTATATGGATGTAGGGTAAGTTTTGGATTGATCCTAATACAATTTGTTAGCGAGATTTCAGTTTGTATAAGATTTATTTATATCAAATTTCTCTCAGAGTGCTTCGCTACTCTAGAAACAATATAAACAAAAAACCCATTACGATTTTTCTTATTTACATGCCATTTCTCTAGTCGGCAAACGTTTGCTCTGATATTAATTTCATCAAACAAAAGACAATTGTTTTGTTAACATTTCAATGCCGTAGTAAACACTTTAAAATTAAGGTAGCTAAAGTTCTGGTGGATCCTGTTATAGAATTGATGAACATTTAGTTCATATGGGAGGTATCATGCCCCTATTGCTAGTCCGGTTTCCTTCTGCAAATTGTTCACATGGATTTCAGTATTGCTCGTGCAAAATTTGAGGATTCTAACTGTAATGGTTTCCCATATATACGAAATTTTATGTTTAATTCATATGGGAGGGACTATGCTCCCGTTATTCGCCAATTTATTAGACAATTGTTAACACGAATATCAAAATTGTTCATACAAAATTTGAGCATTCTCACTCCAATAGTTTCCCTGATATACGATTTTTTAATTTAATTCTTATGGGAGGGATCACGCCCCGTGATCCGCCAATTTATTAGGCAAATACTAACATGAATGTCAAAATTGCTTTTGTAAAATTTGATCATTCTACCTCCAATAGTTTCCCCGATATACGCATTTTTAATTTATATAATAAGTACCACGCCCCCTTTTTCTAATCTTGTCTTATTCATAGTAATATCAAAGTGGGTCAGACAAAATTTGAGCACTCCAAATTTTATAGTTTCCCAGATAAACGAATTTTGTTTTTAACTTTATATGGGGGATGACACGCCCACTATTTCTTATCCCCACATTATTGTACAAATTTTTTTATATTGACACTAAAGTTTATGGTAAAAAATTTAGGAACTGTAGCTATTTTAGTTTTCCAAATCTAAGTCATTTGGTATTGGCTAACAATATAGGTGTGGGAAGTGCCACACCCACATTTGCTAGTTCGTCCATTTTTCCCCCAGTTTTCATATATGTGTCAAAGATGTTTGTGCAAAATTTTAGAACTCTTGTCGTACCAGTTTCTGAGATATACAACTTTTATTACTTATTTAGTAAGTGGGCGTGGCATCTCGTCTTCTAGGAATTTCAAAATAAAATTTTTCATAACTTTTTAGACCGATTTTGGTTCATATAAAACATGTTTACATCGAATATCAGATCCCGACACTTTCCGGTAGGAAGATTTACAATCCTATGAAAGTTCTTAGCTTTGGCTCGTAAGAAACTTACTTATGTCAAACTTCATCTCTAAACGCAAGTCAGTAATGAGCGTTAAAATATTTATCTGGAGGGGACTTTATATGGGTCTAGGGTCAATTATGGATCGATCCACATAAAATTTGCTAGAGAGGATTTTGCTCGTAAGAGAGTAACTTATGTCAAATTTCATAGCTTTACTCGTATTTTAAGAAAGTAATAAGTGTTAAGGTCGATTTTTGAAGGAGACCTTATATGGGGGGTAGGGTCAATTATGGAGCGGTCCACATAAAATTTGGTAGAGAGATTTTGGCTCGCTTATGTGTGTCGAATTTCATTGTTATACTCGTATTTTAAAACAGTATTTAGCGTTAAAGTAATTTTCTGAGGTGGATTTATTTACCGAACCACATAAAATTTTGTAGAGAGA